>NW_027103017.1:207500-287500 GCF_036373705.1 Amia ocellicauda
CGCTCCTCCTCTCCCAGCAGGACGGGGAGTTTGCAGCAATCGGGGATCATGCTGAACTCAGGGATATGCATTTTTAATATTTTAAAGTATGTCTCCCTGATTTTTGTGTATGTAGGGCAGGACAGCAGGAAATGCGCCTGTGTTTCGACCTCCCCTAGGTCACACTGGCTGCACAGCCGCTCTTCTCTGGCAACCCAGAATTTTCTGTAGCGGCCTTTTTCAATGGCGAGGCTGTGGTCACTGAGCCTGTATTTAGTTAGATTTTGTCTCTCTTTTATATTTTGGATTTTTAAGTATTCAGCCAATGTAATGGTTCTATTCAGGGCCCGGTAGCATTCCAATTTGTTTTGTAATTCTAATTCGTGTCTCTAATCTTTTGTGTATTTGCTTTTCAGGTACATGTCAATTTTCCCAATTGTTGTTGTTTTGGTCATTGTGTGTTCGGGCTCTGTGAGCCTCAGAGCCGTGGGGGCGTTTCTGTGTACGTGTAAGATGTTTTTATTAAATTCTAGGTGGAATATTTCCATGGGGCTTTTGTCCCAATTGTTGTTATTGAGGTTCATGAGGGGACCCCACACTTCGCTCCCATATAGCAGGATTGGTTGGATGATGGAGTTTAATATTTTAATCCAAATAGTTATTGGTATTGTTGTTTTCCCAAATTGTGTCTTTATGGCATAAAATGCCCGGCGTGCCTTGTCTTTTAATGCGTTTATAGCCAGGCTGAAGCTCCCTGACGCACTGATGGTCAGGCCAAGGTAGTTGTATCTGGTGCAGTGCTCTAATCCAGTGCTGCCCAGAGTGAAGCGGTACCTGTTTCCCTGAGATGGGGCTTTTTTCTGGAAAACCATGACTCTGGTCTTGTCCAGATTGACTGCCAGGGCCCATTTCTGACAGTACTGCTCTAGCAGCGCCAGGTTCTGCTGAAGCCCCTGCTCTGTGGGCGACAGCAGCACCAGGTCGTCTGCGTAGAGCAGGAACTTGATCTCTGTGTCATGGAGAGTTAGGCTGCGGGCGTCAGACTGCTCCAACACTGTGGCCAACTCGATGATGTAGATGTTGAACAGTGTTGGACTCAGACTGCAGCCCTGTCTCACTCCCCGCCCCTGAGTGAAGAACTCTGTTCTTGAGTTGCCAATTTGAACTCCGCATTTGTTTTCAGAATACATTGATTTAATGATGTCATAAACTTTACCCCCTACACCACTCTGTAGAAGTTTATAAAATAATCCCTTGTGCCAGATTGAGTCAAATGCCTTTCTAAAGTCTACAAAACAGGCAAATATTTTTCCTTTATTGTTTTGGGTATATTTATTTATGAGGGTGTGTAGAGTGTAAATATGATCGGTTGTGCGGTGTTTTGGTAGGAAGCCAATCTGACTCTTATTCAGGACACTGTGCTTGGTAAGGAAGGCCAGTATCTGGGCATTGATGATACTGCAGAACACCTTCCCCAGGTTACTGCTCACACAGCTGCCCCAGTAGTTATTGGGGTCTAATTTGTCTCCACTTTTAAAAATCGGGGTGATCAATCCTTGATTCCCGACCTCAGGGAAACACCCGGCTCTCAGCACCAGGTTAAAGAGTTTGAGCAGAGCCTCCTGCAGCTGCGGGCTGCTGTGCTTCAGCATCTCAGGGCTGATGCTGTCGGGGCCGCTGGCTTTCCTGGGTTTGAGGATTTTGAGTTGATGTTTTAGTTCCTGTATTGTAAATGGGTTATCTAAGGGATTTTGGTTATTCTTAATGATTTCTTCCAATTTATTTAGGTTTTTTAATATTTTAACCTGTTCTGGCTTTGGATTGTTTTCAACATTTTGGTAAAGTTTTTCAAAGTGTGTTTTCCAGATTTCTCCATTTTGAATTGGTATTTCATTTTTTGTTTTTGGGGTATTTATTCTGCCCATATAGTGGTCTTTTTTCTTACTGAGGAGTTGCTTGTAGTGCCGCAGGGCCTGGCAGTAGCTGAGGCGAGCCTCCTGGTTGTCGGGCTCTCTGTGTTTAGTGTTGGAGAGATGTCTCAGGTGTTTCCTAGAAGTTTCACACTCCTGGTCACACCACTGTTCTTTTTTTCTTTTAGACGATTTCATATTTTGGTTTTTAATTGTTTTAATGTTTGATTTTAAAGCCAGTCTCTCAAATATTTCATTCAGTGTTTTGGTGGCTGAGTTTATTCCGTTTTGGTTTATTTGATAGTGTGAGGATTGATATCTGTCTAACATGTTTTCAATCTCATCACTATTCAGGGCTCTTGTGTAGTTCTCTGTGCTGGGCTCTGACCATCTCTAACTGGGTGGCAGGGAGACCAGTTTTGTGGGAAGTTTGGCTCTGACTTGTGGCTGCGCTGATCTTTTTAGGTAAAGTGTTATTTGGCTGTGGTCTGATAGTGGAGATTGTTGTCTGACTATAAACGCATTGTTGGCTTGTGGGTCCAGGTCAGTTATGGCGTAGTCCACCACACTGCTGCCCAGAGCTGAGCAGTATGTGAATCTCCCCAGAGAGTACCCCCTGGTCCTGCCATTGATGATATATAGACCCAGGCTTTTACATAGGCGCACTACCTGCTTCCTGCTCTTGTTTACCACGCTGTCGTGGCTGTGTCAGTGTGGAGGTGTGTGTGTGGCACAGCGGGGAGTCTCCGAACAGGTGTGTGTTCCCCTCTGTATTGATGTAGTCCATCTCTCTGCCAGTCCTGGCATTGAGATCGCCACACAGCAGTACAGAGCCCAGGGTCTGGAAGTGGCAGATTTCGTTTTGAAGCTCATGAAAGCCTTCCTCATTATAGTAGGGGGAGTCTGCGGTTGGCATATAAATTGCACATAGGTATATATCTGTGTTATTTTGTAGGGTGTCTTTTCTGATTTTCATCCACAGGTGTGTGTCTCCTCTCTGTACTGGGCATAGGGCTGCTCGGAGCTCCTCCCTGTACCACACGATAATCCCCCACGAGGCCCTGCCACACCTGACTTTGGGTTTTTTATAGGAGGGCACAATCAGCTCCCTGTATCCATTGTATCCATCCAGTGTATAGACATATCTGCACAGCACCAAGTCTCTACAAGAATGAAAACATCTGAACTATTTACAGTGTTGATCAGTTCAGGGCCTGTGCTCTTCATTCCAAAAGTTGAGGAGTGTAAACCCTGCATATTCCAACTGCTTATTTTAAAGGACATGTTAATATATTTTATTATACTTGTCTCTTCTACATAAGAAAGTTTAATTTGTGGTCTACAACTGATATTATATTACTATTAATAATTATATATGGATATACATAATAATCACTCAAAGATTTTATCTTTGCATCAAAATATCAGAATAATTAAATCACATTTTTTCTTACTCTCCATCTCCACAACCATATATATGTGTGTTGAGGCTCAGTTAACTCAGCAGTGTGGTACAGATGACACTGAGGAGTTGCCTTATCTGGGCCAGCTGGGCAGCATCGGGCCTCCAGGCTCTGGAAGCCGCTGCTGCGTGGCTGTGTGGCTGTGCTGGTCCCCGGCTGTCCGCTCTGCTGTGCTGGACGGGCCCTCTGGGGATGGGGGGGTGGGGAATGGGGCCGCGGGGTCTCAGGGGCTGGGGTGGAGCCGGTGGCTGGGGATGTGGCCGGGGGCTGGGGGGTTTGCTCCTGGTCTCGAGGTGGGGGTGTGTGGGGTTTCGGCCCAGGGTTGTGTCCTTGAGGACCTTTGAGATGATCCTCACACCCGTCTTGTTGAGGTGGACGTGGTCATACAGGTGATGTGGCTGGATGTCTCAGTGGTGTGCCAGGTGGACGTTGGGGAGGAGGGCACATCTTCGGGACACTTCTGCGTTGATGGCCTGGATGATGTGCAGGGGCACGTCTGTGTGGGGCAGCAGTGTGGAGATGGAAATTTTGGCAGTTGGGAATTCCTCTGTGGCTTTCGTTGCTACCTGTCTCAGGGCTGAGGCCACATCGCCCCTGCGGGCACTCAGGTCGTTAGTGCCGGTGTGGATGAGGATGTGTTTGACTTGGCAAAGCCTCCTCTTGGAGAGCAGCTCCAGGGCTCTCTGTGCTGTGGAGCACCAAAGCTTTTTCACTTTTCGCCCAGGGAAGAGGCGCCTCTCAACCAGGAACTTCCCATTGGATTCGCTCAGAATGACCACCTCTGCGTTGACCTGCCACTCCGGGTTTGCGTCGGGAGTGGTGGGGGCAGCGGGTGTGTTTTGGGGGAGTGGCGTTTCAGGGGGTTGTGTATTAGTGGCAGGTCTGGTGATAGTGGGTGTGTCAGGAGTGGTGGGGAGTGTGGGTGGATCAGTGGGTGCATCAGGGGTTGGAGGTGTTGTGGGGTCAGTGCAGTGCAGTCTCTGTGCTCCAGTGATGTGTAGCTCCTCTCTTAGCTCCTCCAGCTGGCTCTGCAGGCTCCTTAGCTGTGCTGGGGTGTCCTGGTCAGCTCCTCCCTCGCTCTGCGCAGCTCCGTCCTCAGGGTTTGGCTCTGCTCCTCCAGGTCTCTCACTGCTGCTCTCAGCTCATGGATCTCAGCCTTGTGCTGCATCTTTAGTCTGTGCATCTCATCCCGGAGCTGATCGCACAAGGAGGTCTGGGCCAGGGTGCTCAAGGTCTGCTCCCTGAACTCCGCAAACTCCAGCTCCAGCACTGATAGGCATTCCTTTAGTGTTTTAATGTTGCTGGACAGTTTTGGGGAGACAGGGGGGCAGTCTGTGGGAGATGGGGCACTGTCTGGCTCCGTGTGGCTGGGGGCAGACTGCAGGGTGGCCGGCTCTGGCTCTTGTTTCTCAACCTCAGTCTGCTGCTTTGAGGTGTGGAAGCCGAGAGCTAATTGGTCCAGGCTGCTCTCGCTGCCCTGCACCATGATGGTCCCGTTGTGGTATACATTAAAAGTGAGCATCACACTGTCTGTGTCTTTCTCTACCAGCACTGAGATCTGCCTGCCTCTGCTAATGCCCCTCTTGTTGTTATTGGGGTATGTCTGGCACAGGGTTTTGTGAAAGGCGGTGTAGAACAGTAGATTGTTCTTGACCCTGTTTTCTCCTTTACCGGTGTAGTCTAGGATGAGGGTCTAAGGAGATGCTCTCATCACAGCTTGTTTGTAGTCCTTCTTAGCCTGTGCAGAGCGAATGTCTTCAGGGTATCGGATTTCAAAAGGCAGCTCTGCAGTCAGACTGCTGTTCGATAGATTTCTATCAGTCTCAGTGGCAGTTGGGCTCTCTCCTACTGTCACTCTATTCAAATCGGAGCTCTGCATTTTCATTGGCTGAGTCAACTACTGAGAATGCTTATTTATTTTATTAATACATATTTTTTTGTTTAATTATTTGTCTCTTACCTCCAATTCTTGTCTTCAGCTTTTCTTTTCTGACTTTTCTTCCTGAACTGTCTCTCTGCTTTCTTCTTTTTGTGTTTCTCTTAAAATTATTATTTTTTGAATACTTTTTCTTCTGAATTTCTATTCCATGTCTTCTGTGTATGTTTATAGTGCTATATATTCATTTGTAAATCACAAATTAAATCCGCTTATGTATAAAAACAAATGTTTTTTAGGAACTCATATTCCTCTCTCTCTCTCTCTCTCTCTCTCTCTCTCAATTCATTTCATTTGTATTGTCAAAGCAATTGGACATACATACACATACATACATATACACTCACCTAAAGGATTATTAGGAACACCTGTTCAATTTCTCATTAATGCAATTATCTAATCAACCAATCACATGGCAGTTGCTTCAATGCATTTAGGGGTGTGGTCCTGGTCAAGACAATCTCCTGAACTCCAAACTGAATGTCTGAATGGGAATGAAAGGTGATTTAAGCAATTTTGAGCGTGGCATGGTTGTTGGTGCCAGACGGGCCGGTCTGAGTATTTCACAATCTGCTCAGTTACTGGGATTTTCACGCACAACCATTTCTAGGGTTTACAAAGAATGGTGTGAAAAGGGAAAAACATCCAGTATGCGGCAGTCCTGTGGGCGAAAATGCCTTGTTGATGCTAGAGGTCAGAGGAGAGTGGGCCGACTGATTCAAGCTGATAGAAGAGCAACTTTGACTGAAATAACCACTCGTTACAAACAAGGTATTCAGCAAAGCATTTGTGAAGCCACAACACGTACAACCTTGAGGCGGATGGGCTACAACAGCAGAAGACCCCACCGGGTACCACTCATCTCCACTACAAATAGGAAAAAGAGGTGAGACATTCAGATGGTAGAGTCAGAATTTGGCGTAAACAGAATGAGAACATGGATCCATCATGTCTTGTTACCACTGTGCAGGCTGGTGGTGGTGGTGTAATGGTGTGGGGGATGTCTTCTTGGCACACTTTAGGCCCCTTAGTGCCAATTGGGCATCGTTTAAATGCTACGGCCTACCTGAGCATTGTTTCTGACCATGTCCATCCCTTTTTGACCACCATGTACCCATCCTCTGATGGCTACTTCCAGCAGGATAATGCACCATGTCACAAAGGTCGAATCATTTCAAATTGGTTTCTTGAACATGACAATGAGTTCACTGTACTAAACTGGCCCCCACAGTCACCAGATCTCAACCCAATAGAGCATCTTTGGGATGTGGTGGAACGGGAGCTTCGTGCCCTGGATGTGCATCCCACAAATCTCCATCAACTGCAAGATGCTATCCTATCAATATGGGCCAACATTTCTAAAGAATGCTTTCAGCACCTTGTTGAAGCAATGCCACGTAGAATTAAAGCAGTTCTGAAGGCGAAAGGGGGTCAAACACAGTATTAGAATGGTGTTCCTAATAATCCTTTAGGTGAGTTCATCGTAGCTCTTAATACTCTCTTTCTGTCTGGAGGAGATATAATTGAAGTATTGTACACGTACCCGGCTACTTTCAACACCCATTGCTGCACTGATATTTTTCCCTCCATTTTTCTTTATCCATTTTTTTTTTGCTGGAAGTTCCGTCAATACCCGTCAGTCTTTAAGAGACATCATGCAGCCAGGCCTCTTGGCTTGTGGCCACACCGTCCTGAACGCGCCCGATCTCGTCAGATCTCGGAAACTAAACGGGGCAGGGCCTGGTCAGTACTTGGATGGGAGATCTCCTGGAAATACCAGGTGCTGCCAGCTTTTAACGTCTCCTGGGGAACTTCATCGTAGCTCTTAATACTCTCTTTCTGTCTGGAGAAGACATAATTGAAGAATTGTACACGTACCCGGCTACTTTCAACACCCTTTCCTGCACTGATATTTTTCCCTCCATTTTTCTATTTTTTTTTTTTTTTTTTTGCTGGAAATTCCGTCAATACCCGCCAGCCTTTAAGAGATATCATGCAGCCAGGCATCTCGGCTTGCGGCCACACCATCTTGAACGCGCCCGATCTCGTCAGATCTCGGAAGCTAAACGGGGCAGGACCTGGTCAGTACTTAAATGTGAGACCTCCTGGAAATACCAGGTGCTGCCAGCTTTTTACGTCTCCTGGGGAACTTCATCGTAGCTCTTAATACTCTCTTTCTGTCTGGAGAAGATATAATTGAAGAATTGTACACGTACCCGGCTACTTTCAACACCCTTTCCTGCACTGATATTTTTCCCTCCATTTTTCTTTTTTTTTTTTTTTATTCTTGCTGGAAATTCCGTCAATACCCGCCAGCCTTTAAGAGACATCATGCAGCCAGACATCTCGGCTTGCGGCCACACCGTCCTGAACGCGCCCGATCTTGTCAGATCTCGGAAGCTAAACGGGGCAGGACCTGGTCGGTACATGAATGTGAGACCTCCTGGAAATACCTGGTGCTGCAAACTTTTTACGTCTCCTGGGTAACTTTATCGTAGCTCTTAATACTCTCTATCTGTCTGGAGGAGATATAATTGAGAAATTGTACACGTACCCGGCTACTTTCATCGTCCTTTGCTGCACTGGTATTTTTCCCTCTATTTTTTTTTTTTTTTTTTGCTGGCAGTTCCGTCAATACCCGCCAGCCTTTAAGAGACATCATGCAGCCAGGCGTCTCGGCTTGCGGCCACACCATCCTGAACGCGCCCGATCTCGTCAGATCTCGGAAGCTAAACGGGGCAGGACCTGGTCAGTACTTGAATGTGAGACCTCCTGGAAATACCTGGTGCTGCAAGCTTTTACGTCTCCTGGGTAACTTCATCGTAGCTCTTAATACTCTCTTTCTGTCTGGAGGAGATATAATTGAAGTATTGTACACGTACCCGGCTACTTTCAACACCCATTGCTACACTGATATTTTTCCCTCCATTTTTCTTTTTCTTTATTATTTTTTCTGGAAGTTCCGTCAATATCCGCCAGCCTTTAAGAGACATCATGCAACCAGGCCTCTCGGCTTGCGGACACACAGTCCTGAACGAGCCCGATCTCGGAAGATCTCGGAAACTAAACGGGGCAGGACCTGGTCAGTACTTGGATGGGAGATCTTCTGGAAATACCAGGTGCTGCCAACTTTTTACGTCTCCTGGGAAACTTCATCGTAGCTCTTAATACTCTCTTTCTGTCTGGAGAATATATAATTGAAGAATTGTACACGTACCCGGCTACTTTCAACACCCTTTCCTGCACTGATATTTTTCTCTCCATTTTTCTATTTTTTTTTTTTTTTTTTTTGCTGGAAATTCCGTCAATACCCGCCAGCCTTTAAGAGACATCATGCAGCCAGGCGTCTCGGCTTGCGGCCACGACATCCTGAACTCGCCAGATCTCGTCAGATCTTGGAAGCTAAACGGGGCAGGACCTGGTCGGTACATGAATGTGAGACCTCCTGGAAATACCTGGTGCTGCAAGTTTTTACGTCTCCTGGGTAACTTTATCGTAGCTCTTAATACTCTCTATCTAACTGGAGGAGATATAATTGAAGTATTGTACACGTACCCAGCTACTGTCAACACCCTTTGCTGCACTGATATTTTTCCATCCATTTTTCTTTTTTTTTTTTTTTTTTTGCTGGAAGTTCCGTCAATACCCGCCAACCTTTAAGAGACATCATGCAGCCAGGCCTCTCGGCTTGCGGCCACACCGTCCTGATTGCGCCCGATCTCGTCAGATCTCGGAAGCTAAACGGGGCAGGGCCTGGTCAGTACTTGGATGGGAGACCTCCTAGAAATTCCAGGTGCTGCAAGCCTTTTACGTCTCCTGGGTAACTTCATCGTAGCTCTTAATACTCTCTATCTGTCTCCAGGAGATATAATTGAAGAATTGTACACGTACTAGGCTACTTTCAACACCCTTTGCTGCACTGGTATATTTCCCTCTATTTTTCGTTTTATTTTTTGCTGGCAGTTCCGTCAATACCCGCCAGCCTTTAAGAGACATCATGCAGCCAGGCATCTTGGCTTGCGGCCACACCATCCTGAACGCGCCCAATCTCGTCAGATCTCGGAAGCTGAACGGGGCAGGACCTGGTCAGTACATGAATGTGAGACCTCCTGGAAATACCTGGTGCTGCAAGCTTTTACGTCTCCTGGGTAACTTTATCGTAGCTCTTAATACTCTCTATCTGTCTGGAGGAGATATAATTGAAGTATTGTACACGTACCCAGCTACTGTCAACATCCTTTGCTGCACTGATATTTTTCCATCCATTTTTCTTTTTTTTTTTTTTTTGCTTGAAGTTCCGTCAATACCCGCCAACCTTTAAGAGACATCATGCAGTCAGGCCTCTCGGCTTGCGGCCACACCGTCCTGAACGCGCCCGATCTTGTAAGATCTCGGAAGCTAAACGGGGCAGGACCTGGTCAGTACTTGGATGGGAGACCTCCTGGAAATACCTGGTGCTGCAAGCTTTTACGTCTCCTGGGTAACTTTATCGTAGCTCTTAATTCTCTCTTTCTGTCTGGAGGAGATATAATTGAAGAATTGTACACGTACCCGGCTACTTTCAACACCCTTTGCTGCACTGATATTTTTCCCTCCATTTTTCTATTTTTTTTTTTTTTTTTTTTTGCTGGAAGTTCCGTCAATACTTGCCAGCCTTTAAGAGACATCATGCAGCCAGGTCTCTTGGCTTGCGGCCACACCGTCCTGAACGCGCCTGATCTCATCATATCTCGGAAGCTAAACGGGGCAGGGCCTGGTCAGTACTTGGATGGCTGACCTCCTAGAAATACCAGGTGCTGCAAGCTTTTTACGTCTCCTGGGTAACTTCATCGTAGCTCTTAATACTCTCTTTCTGTCTGGAGGAGATATAATTGAAGAATTGTACACGTACCCGGCTACATTCAAAACCCATTACTGCACTGATATTTTTCCCTCCATTTTTCTTTTTCTTTTTTTTTTTTTTTTTTTTTTGCTGGAAGTTCCGTCAATACCCGCCAGCCATTAAGAGACATCATGCAGCCAGGCCTCTCGGCTTGCGGCCACACCGTCCTGAACGCGCCCGATCTCGTCAGATCTCGGAATTTAAACGGGGCAGGGCCTGGTCAGTACTCTTATGGGTTACCTTCTGGAAATACGAGGTGCTGCAAACTTTTTACGTCTCCTGGGTAACTTCATCGTAGCTCTTAATTCTCTCTTTCTGTCTGGAGGAGATATAATTGAAGAATTGTACATGTACCCGGCTACTTTCAACAGCCTTTGCTGCACTGATATTTTTCCCTCCATTTTTCTTTTTTTTTTTTTTTTTTTTTGCTGGAAGTTCCGTCAATACCCGCCAGCCTTTAAGAGACATCATGCAGCCAGGCCTCTTGGCTTGCGGCCACATTGTCCTGAACGCGCCTGATCTCGTTAGATCTCGGAAGCTAAACGGGGCAGGGCCTGATCAGTACTTGGATGGGAGACCTCCTAGAAATACCAGGTGCTGCAAGCTTTTTACGTCTCCTGGGTAACTTCATCGTAGCTCTTAATACTCTCTTTCTGTCTCCAGGAGATATAATTGAAGAATTGTACACGTACCCGGCTACTTTCAACACCCTTTCCTGCACTGATATTTTTCCCTCCATTTTTCTATTTTTTTTTTTTTTTTTTTGCTGGAAATTCCGTCAATACCCGCCAGCCTTTAAGAGACATCATGCAGCCAGGCGTCTCGGCTTGCGGCCACGACATCCTGAACTCGCCCGATCTCGTCAGATCTTGGAAGTTAAACGGGGCAGGACCTGGTCGGTACATGAATGTGAGACCTCCTGGAAATACCTGGTGCTGCAAGCTTTTACGTCTCCTGGGTAACTTTATCGTAGCTCTTAATACTCTCTATCTGTCTGGAGGAGATATAATTGAAGTATTGTACACGTACCCAGCTACTGTCAACACCCTTTGCTGCACTGATATTTTTCCATCCATTTTTCTTTTTTTTTTTTTTTTTTGCTGGAAGTTCCGTCAATACCCGCCAACCTTTAAGAGACATCATGCAGCCAGGCCTCTCGGCTTGCGGCCACACCGTCCTGAATGCGCCCGATCTCGTCAGATCTCGGAAGCTAAACGGGGCAGGGCCTGGTCAGTACTTGGATGGAAGACCTCCTAGAAATACCAGGTGCTGCAAGCCTTTTACGTCTCCTGGGTAACTTCATCGTAGCTCTTAATACTCTCTATCTGTCTCCAGGAGATATAATTGAAGAATTGTACACGTACTAGGCTACTTTCAACACCCTTTGCTGCACTGGTATATTTCCCTCTATTTTTCGTTTTTTTTTTTGCTGGCAGTTCCGTCAATACCCGCCAGCCTTTAAGAGACATCATGCAGCCAGGCATCTCGGCTTGCGGCCACACCATCCTAAACGCGCCCGATCTCGTCAGATCTCGGAAGCTGAACGGGGCAGGACCTGGTAAGTACATGAATGTGAGACCTCCTGGAAATACCTGGTGCTGCAAGCTTTTACGTCTCCTGGGTAACTTTATCGTAGCTCTTAATACTCTCTATCTGTCTGGAGGAGATATAATTGAAGAATTGTACATGTACCCGGCTACTTTCAACAGCCTTTGCTGCACTGATATTTTTCCCTCCATTTTTCTTTTTTTTTTTTTTTTTTTTTGCTGGAATTTCCGTCAATACCCGCCAGCCATTAAGAGACATCATGCAGCCAGGCCTCTCGGCTTGCGGCCACACCGTCCTGAACGCGCCCGATCTCGTCAGATCTCGGAATTTAAACGGGGCAGGGCCTGGTCAGTACTCTTATGGGTTACCTTCTGGAAATACGAGGTGCTGCAAACTTTTTACGTCTCCTGGGTAACTTCATCGTAGCTCTTAATTCTCTCTTTCTGTCTGGAGGAGATATAATTGAAGAATTGTACATGTACCCGGCTACTTTCAACAGCCTTTGCTGCACTGATATTTTTCCCTCCATTTTTCTTTTTTTTTTTTTTTTTTTTTGCTGGAAGTTCCGTCAATACCCGCCAGCCTTTAAGAGACATCATGCAGCCAGGCCTCTTGGCTTGCGGCCACATTGTCCTGAACGCGCCTGATCTCGTTAGATCTCGGAAGCTAAACGAGGCAGGGCCTGATCAGTACTTGGATGGGAGACCTCCTAGAAATACCAGGTGCTGCAAGCTTTTTACGTCTCCTGGGTAACTTCATCGTAGCTCTTAATACTCTCTTTATGTCTCCAGGAGATATAATTGAAGAATTGTACACGTACCCGGCTACTTTCAACACCCTTTCCTGCACTGATATTTTTCCCTCCATTTTTCTATTTTTTTTTTTTTTTTTTTGCTGGAAATTCCGTCAATACCCGCCAGCCTTTAAGAGACATCATGCAGCCAGGCGTCTCGGCTTGCGGCCACGACATCCTGAACTCGCCCGATCTCGTCAGATCTTGGAAGCTAAACGGGGCAGGACCTGGTCGGTACATGAATGTGAGACCTCCTGGAAATACCTGGTGCTGCAAGCTTTTACGTCTCCTGGGTAACTTTATCGTAGCTCTTAATACTCTCTATCTGTCTGGAGGAGATATAATTGAAGTATTGTACACGTACCCAGCTACTGTCAACACCCTTTGCTGCACTGATATTTTTCCATCCATTTTTCTTTTTTTTTTTTTTTTTTGCTGGAAGTTCCGTCAATACCCGCCAACCTTTAAGAGACATCATGCAGCCAGGCCTCTCGGCTTGCGGCCACACCGTCCTGAATGCGCCCGATCTCGTCAGATCTCGGAAGCTAAACGGGGCAGGGCCTGGTCAGTACTTGGATGGGAGACCTCCTAGAAATACCAGGTGCTGCAAGCCTTTTGCGTCTCCTGGGTAACTTCATCGTAGCTCTTAATATTCTCTATCTGTCTCCAGGAGATATAATTGAAGAATTGTACACGTACTAGGCTACTTTCAACACCCTTTGCTGCACTGGTATATTTCCCTCTATTTTTCGTTTTTTTTTTTGCTGGCAGTTCCGTCAATACCCGCCAGCCTTTAAGAGACATCATGCAGCCAGGCATCTCGGCTTGCGGCCACACCATCCTGAACGCGCCCGATCTCGTCAGATCTCGGAAGCTGAACGGGGCAGGACCTGGTAAGTACATGAATGTGAGACCTCCTGGAAATACCTGGTGCTGCAAGCTTTTACGTCTTCTGGGTAACTTTATCGTAGCTCTTAATACTCTCTATCTGTCTGGAGGAGATATAATTGAAGTATTGTACACGTACCCAGCTACTGTCAACATCCTTTGCTGCACTGATATTTTTCCATCCATTTTTCTTTTTTTTTTTTTTTTTTTTTTTTTTTGCTGGAAGTTCCGTCAATACCCGCCAACCTTTAAGAGACATCATGCAGCCAGGCCTCTTGGCTTGCGGCCTCACCGTCCTGAACGCGCCCGATCTTGTAAGATCTCGGAAGCTAAACGGGGCAGGACCTGGTCAGTACTTGGATGGGAGACCTCCTGGAAATACCTGGTGCTGCAAGCTTTTACGTCTCCTGGGTAACTTTATCGTAGCTCTTAATTCTCTCTTTCTGTCTGGAGGAGATATAATTGAAGAATTGTACACGTACCCGGCTACTTTCAACACCCTTTGCTGCACTGATATTTTTCCCTCCATTTTTCTATTTTTTTTTTTTTTTTTTTTTTGCTGGAAGTTCCGTCAATACTTGCCAGCCTTTAAGAGACATCATGCAGCCAGGCCTCTTGGCTTGCGGCCACACCGTCCTGAACGCGCCTGATCTCATCATATCTCGGAAGCTAAACGGGGCAGGGCCTGGTCAGTACTCTTATGGGTTACCTTCTGGAAATACGAGGTGCTGCAAACTTTTTACGTCTCCTGGGTAACTTCATCGTAGCTCTTAATTCTCTCTTTCTGTCTGGAGGAGATATAATTGAAGAATTGTACATGTACCCGGCTACTTTCAACAGCCTTTGCTGCACTGATATTTTTCCCTCCATTTTTCTTTTTTTTTTTTTTTTTTTTTGCTGGAAGTTCCGTCAATACCCGCCAGCCTTTAAGAGACATCATGCAGCCAGGCCTCTTGGCTTGCGGCCACATTGTCCTGAACGCGCCTGATCTCGTTAGATCTCGGAAGCTAAACGAGGCAGGGCCTGATCAGTACTTGGATGGGAGACCTCCTAGAAATACCAGGTGCTGCAAGCTTTTTACGTCTCCTGGGTAACTTCATCGTAGCTCTTAATACTCTCTTTATGTCTCCAGGAGATATAATTGAAGAATTGTACACGTACCCGGCTACTTTCAACACCCTTTCCTGCACTGATATTTTTCCCTCCATTTTTCTATTTTTTTTTTTTTTTTTTTGCTGGAAATTCCGTCAATACCCGCCAGCCTTTAAGAGACATCATGCAGCCAGGCGTCTCGGCTTGCGGCCACGACATCCTGAACTCGCCCGATCTCGTCAGATCTTGGAAGCTAAACGGGGCAGGACCTGGTCGGTACATGAATGTGAGACCTCCTGGAAATACCTGGTGCTGCAAGCTTTTACGTCTCCTGGGTAACTTTATCGTAGCTCTTAATACTCTCTATCTGTCTGGAGGAGATATAATTGAAGTATTGTACACGTACCCAGCTACTGTCAACACCCTTTGCTGCACTGATATTTTTCCATCCATTTTTCTTTTTTTTTTTTTTTTTTGCTGGAAGTTCCGTCAATACCCGCCAACCTTTAAGAGACATCATGCAGCCAGGCCTCTCGGCTTGCGGCCTCACCGTCCTGAATGCGCCCGATCTCGTCAGATCTCGGAAGCTAAACGGGGCAGGGCCTGGTCAGTACTTGGATGGGAGACCTCCTAGAAATACCAGGTGCTGCAAGCCTTTTGCGTCTCCTGGGTAACTTCATCGTAGCTCTTAATACTCTCTATCTGTCTCCAGGAGATATAATTGAAGAATTGTACACGTACTAGGCTACTTTCAACACCCTTTGCTGCACTGGTATATTTCCCTCTATTTTTCGTTTTTTTTTTTGCTGGCAGTTCCGTCAATACCCGCCAGCCTTTAAGAGACATCATGCAGCCAGGCATCTCGGCTTGCGGCCACACCATCCTGAACGCGCCCGATCTCGTCAGATCTCGGAAGCTGAACGGGGCAGGACCTGGTAAGTACATGAATGTGAGACCTCCTGGAAATACCTGGTGCTGCAAGCTTTTACGTCTTCTGGGTAACTTTATCGTAGCTCTTAATACTCTCTATCTGTCTGGAGGAGATATAATTGAAGTATTGTACACGTACCCAGCTACTGTCAACATCCTTTGCTGCACTGATATTTTTCCATCCATTTTTCTTTTTTTTTTTTTTTTTTTTTTTTTTTGCTGGAAGTTCCGTCAATACCCGCCAACCTTTAAGAGACATCATGCAGCCAGGCCTCTTGGCTTGCGGCCACACCGTCCTGAACGCGCCCGATCTTGTAAGATCTCGGAAGCTAAACGGGGCAGGACCTGGTCAGTACTTGGATGGGAGACCTCCTGGAAATACCTGGTGCTGCAAGCTTTTAAGTCTCCTGGGTAACTTTATCGTAGCTCTTAATTCTCTCTTTCTGTCTGGAGGAGATATAATTGAAGAATTGTACACGTACCCGGCTACTTTCAACACCCTTTGCTGCACTGATATTTTTCCCTCCATTTTTCTATTTTTTTTTTTTTTTTTTTTTTGCTGGAAGTTCCGTCAATACTTGCCAGCCTTTAAGAGACATCATGCAGCCAGGCCTCTTGGCTTGCGGCCACACCGTCCTGAACGCGCCTGATCTCATCATATCTCGGAAGCTAAACGGGGCAGGGCCTGGTCAGTACTTGGATGGCTGACCTCCTAGAAATACCAGGTGCTGCAAGCTTTTTACGTCTCCTGGGTAACTTCATCGTAGCTCTTAATACTCTCTTTCTGTCTGGAGGAGATATAATTGAAGAATTGTACACGTACCCGGCTACTTTCAAAACCCATTACTGCACTGATATTTTTCCCTCCATTTTTCTTTTTCTTTTTTTTTTTTTTTTTTTTTTTGCTGGAATTTCCGTCAATACCCGCCAGCCATTAAGAGACATCATGCAGCCAGGCCTCTCGGCTTGCGGCCACACCGTCCTGAACGCGCCCGATCTCGTCAGATCTCGGAATTTAAACGGGGCAGGGCCTGGTCAGTACTTTTATGGGTTACCTTCTGGAAATACGAGGTGATGCAAACTTTTTACGTCTCCTGGGTAACTTCATCGTAGCTCTTAATTCTCTCTTTCTGTCTGGAGGAGATATAATTGAAGAATTGTACATGTACCCGGCTACTTTCAACACCCTTTGCTGCACTGATATTTTTCCATCCATTTTTCTTTTTTTTTTTTTTTTTTGCTGGAAGTTCCGTCAATACCCGCCAACCTTTAAGAGACATCATGCAGCCAGGCCTCTCGGCTTGCGGCCACACCGTCCTGAATGCGCCCGATCTCGTCAGATCTCGGAAGCTAAACGGGGCAGGGCCTGGTCAGTACTTGGATGGGAGACCTCCTAGAAATACCAGGTGCTGCAAGCCTTTTGCGTCTCCTGGGTAACTTCATCGTCGCTCTTAATACTCTCTATCTGTCTCCAGGAGATATAATTGAAGAATTGTACACGTACTAGGCTACTTTCAACACCCTTTGCTGCACTGGTATATTTCCCTCTATTTTTCGTTTTTTTTTTTGCTGGCAGTTCCGTCAATACCCGCCAGCCTTTAAGAGACATCATGCAGCCAGGCATCTCGGCTTGCGGCCACACCATCCTGAACGCGCCCGATCTCGTCAGATCTCGGAAGCTGAACGGGGCAGGACCTGGTAAGTACATGAATGTGAGACCTCCTGGAAATACCTGGTGCTGCAAGCTTTTACGTCTTCTGGGTAACTTTATCGTAGCTCTTAATACTCTCTATCTGTCTGGAGGAGATATAATTGAAGTATTGTACACGTACCCAGCTACTGTCAACATCCTTTGCTGCACTGATATTTTTCCATCCATTTTTCTTTTTTTTTTTTTTTTTTTTTTTTTTTGCTGGAAGTTCCGTCAATACCCGCCAACCTTTAAGAGACATCATGCAGCCAGGCCTCTCGGCTTGCGGCCACACCGTCCTGAACGCGCCCGATCTTGTAAGATCTCGGAAGCTAAACGGGGCAGGACCTGGTCAGTACTTGGATGGGAGACCTCCTGGAAATACCTGGTGCTGCAAGCTTTTACGTCTCCTGGGTAACTTTATCGTAGCTCTTAATTCTCTCTTTCTGTCTGGAGGAGATATAATTGAAGAATTGTACACGTACCCGGCAACTTTCAACACCCTTTGCTGCACTGATATTTTTCCCTCCATTTTTCTATTTTTTTTTTTTTTTTTTTTTTGCTGGAAGTTCCGTCAATACTTGCCAGCCTTTAAGAGACATCATGCAGCCAGGCCTCTTGGCTTGCGGCCACACCGTCCTGAACGCGCCTGATCTCATCATATCTCGGAAGCTAAACGGGGCAGGGCCTGGTCAGTACTTGGATGGCTGACCTCCTAGAAATACCAGGTGCTGCAAGCTTTTTACGTCTCCTGGGTAACTTCATCGTAGCTCTTAATACTCTCTTTCTGTCTGGAGGAGATATAATTGAAGAATTGTACACGTACCCGGCTACTTTCAAAACCCATTACTGCACTGATATTTTTCCCTCCATTTTTCTTTTTCTTTTTTTTTTTTTTTTTTTTTTTGCTGGAAGTTCCGTCAATACCCACCAGCCATTAAGAGACATCATGCAGCCAGGCCTCTCGGCTTGCGGCCACACCGTCCTGAACGCGCCCGATCTCGTCAGATCTCGGAATTTAAACGGGGCAGGGCCTGGTCAGTACTTTTATGGGTTACCTTCTGGAAATACGAGGTGATGCAAACTTTTTACGTCTCCTGGGTAACTTCATCGTAGCTCTTAATTCTCTCTTTCTGTCTGGAGGAGATATAATTGAAGAATTGTACATGTACCCGGCTACTTTCAACAGCCTTTGCTGCACTGATATTTTTCCCTCCATTTTTCTTTTTTTTTTTTTTTTTTTTGCTGGAAGTTCCGTCAATACCCGCCAGCCTTTAAGAGACATCATGCAGCCAGGCCTCTTGGCTTGCGGCCACATTGTCCTGAACGCGCCTGATCTCGTTAGATCTCGGAAGCTAAACGGGGCAGGGCCTGTTCAGTACTTGGATGGGAGACCTCCAGGAAATACCTGGTGCTGCAAGCTTTTTACGTCTCCTGGGAAACTTCATCGTAGCTCTTAATACTCTCTATCTGTCTGGAGGTGTTATAATTGAGAAATTGTACACGTACCCGGCTACTTTCATCAGCCTTTGCTGCACTGGTATTTTTCCCTCTATTTTTTTTTTTTTTTTTGCTGGCAGTTCCATCAATACCCGCCAGCCTTTAAGAGACATCATGCAGCCAGGCGTCTCGGCTTGCGGCCACACCATCCTGAACGCGCCCGATCTCGTCAGATCTCGGAAGCTAAACGGGGCAGGACCTGGTCAGTACTTGAATGTGAGACCTCCTGGAAATACCTGGTGCTGCAAGCTTTTACGTCTCCTGGGTAACTTCATCGTAGCTCTTAATACTCTCTTTCTGTCTGGAGGAGATATAATTCAAGTATTGTACACGTACCCGGCTACTTTCAACACCCTTTGCTGCACTGGTATTTCTCCCTCCATTTCTCTTTTTTTTTTTGCTGGCAGTTCCGTCAATACCCGCCAGCCTTTAAGAGACATCATGCAGCCAGGCATCTCGGCTTGCGGCCACACCGTCCTGAACGCGTCCGATATCGTAAGATCTCGGAAACTGAGTGGGGCAGGGCCTGGTCAGTACTTGGATGGGAGACCTCCTGGAAATACCAGGTGCTGCAAGCTTTTTACGTCTGCTGGGAAAGTTTATCGTAGCTCTTAATACTCTCTTTCTGTCTGGAGAATATATAATTGAAGAATTGTACACGTACCCGGCTACTTTCAAAACCCTTTGCTGCACTGGTATTTTTCCCTCTATTTTTCTTTTTTTTTTTTGCTGGCAGTTCCGTTGATACCCGCCAGCCTTTAAGAGACATCATGCAGCCAGGCCTCTTGGCTTGAGGCCACACCGTCCTGAAGACGCAAGATCTCGTCAGATCTCGGAAGAAAAACTGGGCAGGGCCTGCTCAGTAATTGGATGGGTGACCTCCTGGAAATACCAGGTGCTGCAAGCTTTTTACATCTCCTGGGTAACTTCAGCGTAGCTCTTAATACTCTCATTCAGTCTGGAGGAGATATAATTGAAGAATTGTACACGTACCCGGCTACTTTCAACACCCTTTGCTGCACTGATATTTTTCCCTCCATTTTTCTTTTTCTTTATTATTTTTTCTGGAAGTTCCGTCAATATCCGCCAGCCTTTAAGAGACATCATGCAACCTGGCCTCTCGGCTTGCGGACACACAGTCCTGAACAAACCCGATCTCGTCAGATCTCGGAATTTAAACGGGGCAGGGCATGGTCAGTACTTTTATGGGTTACCTTCTGGAAATACGAGGTGCTGCAAACTTTTTACGTCTCCTGGGAAACTTCATCGTAGCTCTTAATACTCTCTTTCTGTCTGGAGAATATATAATTGAAGAATTGTACACGTACCCGGCTACTTTCAAAACCCTTTGCTGCACTGGTATTTTTCCCTCTATTTTTCTTTTTTTTTTTTGCTGGCAGTTCCGTTGATACCCGCCAGCCTTTAAGAGACATCATGCAGCCAGGCCTCTTGGCTTGAGGCCACACCGTCCTGAAGACGCAAGATCTCGTCAGATCTCGGAAGAAAAACTGGGCAGGGCCTGGTCAGTAATTGGATGGGTGACCTCCTGGAAATACCAGGTGCTGCAAGCTTTTTACATCTCCTGGGTAACTTCAGCGTAGCTCTTAATACTCTCATTCAGTCTGGAGGAGATATAATTGAAGAATTGTACACGTACCCGGCTACTTTCAACACCCTTTGCTGCACTGGTATATTTCCCTCTATTTTTCTTTTTTTTTTTTGCTGGCAGTTCCGTCAATACCCGCCAGCCTTTAAGAGACATCATGCAGCCAGACATCTCGGCTTGCGGCCACACCGTCCTGAACGCGCCCGATCTCGTCAGATCTCGGAAGCTAAACGGGGCAGGACCTGGTCAGTACTTGAATGTGAGACCTCCTGGAAATACCTGGTGCTGCAAGCTTTTACGTCTCCTGGGTAACTTTATCGTAGCTCTTAATACTCTCTATCTGTCTGGAGGAGATATAATTGAAGAATTGTACACGTACCCGGCTACCTTCAACACGCTTTGCTGCACTGATATTTTTCCCTCCATTTTTCTTTTTTCTTTTGTTTTTTGCTGGAAGTTCCATCAATACCCTCCAGCCTTTAAGAGACATCATGCAGCCAGGCCTCTTGGCTTGAGGCCACACCGTCCTGAAGACGCAATATCTCGTCAGATCTCGGAAGAAAAACTGGGCAGGGCCTGGTCAGTAATTGGATGGGTGACCTCCTGGAAATACCAGGTGCTGAAAGCTTTTTACATCTCCTGGGTAACTTCAGCGTAGCTCTTAATACTCTCATTCAGTCTGGAGGAGATATAATTGAAGAATTGTACATGTACCCGGCTACTTTCAACACCCTGTCCTGCACTGATATTTTTCCCTCCATTTTACTATTTATTTATTTTTTATTTTTTGCTGAAAGTTCCGTCAATACCCGCCAGCCTTTAAGAGACATCATGCAGCCCGGCCTCTTGGCTTGCGGCCACACCGTCCTGAACGCGCCCGATCTCATCAGATCTCGGAAGCTAACGGGGCAGGGCCTGGTCAGTACTTGGATGGGTGACCTCCTGGAAATACCAGGTGCTGCAAGCTTTTTACGTCTCCTGGGTAACTTCATCGTAGCTCTTAACACTCTCTTTCTGTCTCCAGGAGATATAATTGAAGAATTGTACACGTACCCGGCTACTTTCAACACCCTTTGTTGCACTGGTATATTTCCCTCTATTTTTCTTTTTTTTTTTTGCTGGCAGTTCCGTCAATACCCGCCAGCCTTTAAGAGACATCATGCAGCCAGACATCTCGGCTTGCGGCCACACCGTCCTGAACGCGCCCGATCTCGTCAGATCTCGGAAGCTAAACGGGGCAGGACCTGGTCAGTACTTGAATGTGAGACCTCCTGGAAATACCTGGTGCTGCAAGCTTTTACGTCTCCTGGGTAACTTTATCGTAGCTCTTAATACTCTCTATCTGTCTGGAGGAGATATAATTGAAGTATTGTACACGTACCCGGCTACTTTCAACACCCATTGCTGCACTGATATTTTTCCCTCCATTTTTCTTTTTTTTTTTTTTTGCTGGAAGTTCCGTCAATACCCGCCAGCCTTTAAGAGACATCATGCAGCCAGGCCTCTTGGCTTGTGGCCACATTGTCCTGAACGCGCCTGATCTCGTCAGATCTCGGAAGCTAAACGGGGCAGGGCCTGATCAGTACTTGGATGGGAGACCTCCAGGAAATACCTGGTGCTGCAAGCTTTTTACGTCTCCTGGGTAACTTCATCGTAGCTCTTAATACTCTCTATCTGTCTGGAGGTGTTATAATTGAGGAATTGTATACGTACCCGGCTACTTTCAACAGCCTTTGCTGCACTGATATTTTTCCCTCCATTTTCCCTCTATTTTTCTTTTTTTTTTGCTGGCAGTTCCGTCAATACCCGCCAACCTTTAAGAGACATCATGCAGCCAGGCCTTTCGGCTTGTGGCCACACCGTCCTGAATGCGCCCGATCTCGTCAGATCTCGGAAACTAAACGGGGCAGGGCCTGGTCAGTACTTGGATGGGAGACCTCCTAGAAATACCAGGTGCTGCAAGCTTTTTACGTCTCCTGGGTAACTTCATCGTAGCTCTTAATACTCTCTTTTTGTCTCCAGGAGATATAATTGAAGAATTGTACACGTACCCGGCTACTTTCAACACCCTTTGCTGCACTGGTATATTTCCCTCTATTTTTCTTTTTTTTTTTTGCTGGCAGTTCCGTCAATACCCGCCAGCCTTTAAGAGACATCATGCAGCCAGGCATCTCGGCTTGCGGCCACACCATCCTGAACGCGCCCGATCTCGTCAGATCTCGGAAGCTGAACGGGGCAGGACCTGGTCAGTACATGAATGTGAGACCTCCTGGAAATACCTGGTGCTGCTAGCTTTTACGTCTCCTGGGTAACTTTATCGTAGCTCTTAATACTCCCTATCTGTCTGGAGGAGATATAATTGAAGTATTGTACACGTATCCAGCTACTGTCAACACCCTTTGCTGCACTGATATTTTTCCATCCATTTTTCTTTTTTTTTTTTTTTTTTTTTTTTTTTTTGCTGGAAGTTCCGTCAATACCCGCCAACCTTTAAGAGACATCATGCAGCCAGGCCTCTCGGCTTGCGGCCACACCGTCCTGAACGCGCCCGAATTCGTAAGATCTCGGAAGCTAAACGGGGCAGGACCTGGTCAGTACTTGGATGGGAGACCTCCTGGAAATACCTGGTGCTGCAAGCTTTTACGTCTCCTGGGTAACTTTATCGTAGCTCTTAATTCTCTCTTTCTGTCTGGAGGAGATATAATTGAAGAATTGTACACGTACCCAGCTACTGTCAACACCCTTTGCTGCACTGATATTTTTCCCTCCATTTTTCTCTTTTTTTTTTTTTTTTCTTGCTGGAAATTCCATCAATTCCCTCCAGCGTTTAAGAGACATCATGCAGCCAGGCCTCTTGGCTTGCAACCACACCGTCCTGAACGCGCCCCATCTCGTCAGATCTCGGAAGCTAAACGGGGCAGGGCCTGGTCAGTACTTGGATGGGAGACCTCCTGGAAATACCTGGTGCTGCAAGCTTTTTACGTCTCCTGGGTAACTTCATCGTAGCTCTTAATACTCTCTATCTGTCTGGAGGTGTTATAATTGAAGAATTGTACACGTACCTGGCTACTTTCAACACCCTTTGCGGCACTGATTTTTTCCCTCCGTTTTTCTTTTTTTCTTTTTTTTTTTTATTTGCTGGAAGTTCCGTCAATACCCGCCAGCCTTTAAGAGACATCATGCAGCAAGGCCTCTCGGCTTGCGGCCACACCGTCCTGAACGCGCCCGATCTTGTCAGATTTCGGAAGCTGAACGGGGCAGGGCCTGGTCAGTACTTGGATGGGTTACCTCCTGGAAATAGCAGGTGCTGCAAGCTTTTATCGTCACTTGGGTAACTTTATCGTAGCTCTTAACACTCTCTTTCTGTCTGGAGGAGATATAATTGAAGAATTGTTCACGTAACCGGCTACATTCAACACCCTTTGCTGCACTGATATTTTTCCCTCCATTTTTCTATTTATTTTTTTCTTTTTTTTTTGCTGGAAGTTCCGTCAATACCCGCCAGTCTTTAAGAGACATCATGCAGCCAGGACTCTCGGCTTGTGGCCACACCGTACTGAATGCGCCCGATCTCGTCAGATCTCGGAAACTAAACGGGGCAGGGCCTGGTCAGTACTTGGATGGGAGACCTCCTGGAAATACCTGGTGCTGCAAGCTTTTTACGTCTCCTGGGTAACTTCATCGTAGCTCTTAATACTCTCTATCTGTCTGGAGGTGTTATAATTGAGGAATTTTACACATACCCTGCTACTTTCAACAGCCTTTGCTGCACTGATATTTTTCCCTCCATTTTTCTTTTTTTTTTTTTTTTTGCTGGAAGTTCTGTCAATACCCTCCAGCCTTTAAGAGACATCATGCAGTCAGGCCGCTTGGCTTGCGGCCACACCGTCCTGAACGCGCCCGATCTTGTCAGATCTTGGAAGCAAAACGTGGCAGGGCCTGGTCAGTATTTGGATGGGTGACCTCCTGGAAAAACCAGGTACTGAAAGCTTTTTACGTCTCCTGGGTAACTTCATCGTAGCTCTTAATACTCTCTATCTGTCTGGGAGAGATATAATTGAAGTATTGTACACGTACCTGGCTACTTTCAACAGCCTTTGCTGCACTGATATTTTTCCCTCCATTTTTCTTTTTTCTTCTTTATTTTGCTGGAAGTTCCGTCAATACCCTCCAGCCTTTAAGAGACATCATGCAGCCAGGCCTTTTGGCATGCGGACACATTGTCCTGAACGCGCCCGAACTCATCAGATCTCGGAAGCTAAACGGGGCAGGGCCTGGTCAGTACTTGAATGTGAGAACTCCTAGAAATACCAGGTGCTGCAAGCTTTTTACGTCTCCTGGGTAACTTCATCGTAGCTCTTAATACTCTCTTTCTGTCTGGAGGAGATATAATTGAAGAATTGTACACGTACCCGGCTACTTTCAACACCCTTTCCTGCACTGATATTTTTCCATCCATTTTTTAATTTTAATTTTAATTTTATTTTTCTGCTGGAAGTTCCGTCAATACCCGCCAACCTTTAAGAGACATCATGCAGCCAGGCGTCTTGGCTTGTGGCCACACCGTCCTGAATGCGCCCGATCTCGTCAGATCTCGGAAGCTAAACGGGGCAGGGCCTGGTCAGTACTTACATGGGAGACCTCCTGGAATTTCCAGGTGCTGCAAGCTTTTTTCGTCACTTGGGTAACTTCATCGTAGCTCTTAATACTCTCTTTCTGTCTGGAGGAGATATAATTGAAGTATTGTACACGTACCCGGCTACATTCAACACCCTTTCCTGCACTGATATTTTTCCCTCCATTTTTCTATTTTTTTTTTATTTTTTTTTCTTGGATGTTCCGTCAATATCCGCCAGCCTTTTAGAGACATCATGCAGCCAGGCCTCTAGGTTTGCGGCCACACCGTCCTGAACGCGCCCGATCTCATCTGATCTCGGAAGCTAAACGGGGCAAGACCTGGTCAGTACTTGAATGTGAGACCACCTGGAAATACCTGGTGCTGCAAGCTTTTACGTCTCCTGGGTAACTTTATCGTAGCTCTTAATACTCTCTTTCTGTCTTTAGGAGATATAATTGAAGTATTGTACACGTACCCAGCTACTGTCAACACCCTTTGCTGCACTGATATTTTTCCATCAATTTTTTTATTTTTATTATTATTTATTTTTTCTGCTGGAAGTTCCGTCAATACCCGCCAACCTTTAAGAGACATCATGCAGCCAGGCGTCTTGGCTTGTGTGCCACACCATCCTGAATGCGCCCGATCTCGTCAGGTCTCGGAAGCTAAACGGGGCAGGTCCTGATCAGTACTTGGATGAGAGACCTCCTGGAAATACCAGGTGCTGCAAGCTTATTACGTCACTTGGGTAACTTCATCGTAGCTCTTAATACTCTTTCTGTCTGGAGGAGATATTATTGAAGAATTGTACACGTACCCGGCTACTTTCAACACCCTTTGCTGCACTGATATTTTTTCTTCCATTTTTCTTTTTTCTATTGATTTTTGCAGGAAGTTCCATCAATACCCTCCAGCCTTTAAGAGACATCATGCAGCCAGGCCTCTTGGCTTGCGGCCACACCGTCCTGAACGCGTCCGATCTCGTCAGCTCTCGGAAGCTAAACTGGGCAGGGCCTGGTCATTAATTGAGTGTGAGACCTCCTGGAAATTCCATGCGCTGCAAGCTTTTTTCGTCTCCTGGGTAATTTCATCGTAGCTCTTAATTCTCTCTTTCTGTCTGGAGGATATATAATTGAAGAATTGTACACGTACCCGGCTACTTTCAACACCCTTTGCTGCACTGATATTTTTCCCTCCATTTTTCTTTTTCTTTTTTCTTTTTTCTGGAAGTTCCGTCAATATCCGCCAGCCTTTAAGAGACATCATGCAGCAAGGCCTCTTGGCTTGCGGCCACACCGTCCTGAACGCACCCCATCTCGTCAGCTCTCGGAAGCTAAACTGGGCAGGGCCTGGTCATTACTTGAATGTGAGACCTTCTGGAAATTCCAGGCGCTGCAAGCTTTTTTCGTCACCTGGGGAACTTCGTCGTAGCTTTTAATACTCTCTTTCTGTCTGGAGGAGATTTAATTGAAGAATTGTACACGTACCTGGCTACTTTCAACACCCTTTGCGGCACTGATTTTTTCCCTCCGTTTTTCTTTTTTTCTTTTTTTTTTTTTATTTGCTGGAAGTTCCGTCAATACCCGCCAGCCTTTAAGAGACATCATGCAGCCAGGCCTCTCGGCTTGCGGCCACACCGTCCTGAACGCGCCCGATCTTGTCAGATCTCGGAAGCTGAACGGGGCAGGGTCTGGCCAGTACTTGGTTGGGTGACCTCCTGGAAATACCAGGTGCTGCAAGCTTTTTACGTCTCCTGGGTAACTTCATCGTAGCTCTTAATACTCTCTTTCAGTCTGGAGGAGATATTATTGAAGAATTGTACACGTACCCGGCTACTTTCAACAGCCTTTGCTGCACTGATATTTCTCCCTCCATTTTTCTTTTTTTTTTTTTTTTTTTTCCTGGAAGTTCCGTCAATACCCACCAGCCTAAAGAGACATCATGCAGCCGGGCCTCTTGGCTTTCGGCCACACCGTCCTGAACGCGCCCGATCTCGTCAGATCTCGGAAGCTAAACGGGGCAGGACCTGGTCAGTACTTGAATGTGAGACCTCCTGGAAATACCTGGTGCTGCAAGCTTTTACGTCTCCTGGGTAACTTCATCGTAGCTCTTAATACTCTCTTTCTGTCTGGAGGAGATATAATTCAAGTATTGTACACGATCCCGGCTACTTTCAACACCCTTTGCTGCACTGGTATTTCTCCCTCCATTTCTCTTTTTTTTTTTGCTGGATGTTCCGTCAAAACCCGCCAACCATTAAGAGACATCATGCAGCCCGGCCTCTTGGCTTGCAGCCACACCGTCCTGAACGCCCCCGATCTCATCAGATCTTGGAATTTAAACGGGGCAGGGCCTGGTCAGTACTTGGATGGGTGACCTCCTGGAAATGCCAGGTGCTGCAAGCTTTTTACGTCTCCTGGGTAACTTCATCGTAGCTCTAAATACTCTCTTTCTGTCTGGAGGAGATATAATTGAAGAATTGTACACGTACCCGGCTACTTTCAAAACCCATTACTGCACTGATATTTTTCCCTCCATTTTTCTATTTCTTTTTTTTTTTTTTTTTTTTTGCTGGAAGTTCCGTCAATACCCGCCAGCCATTAAGAGACATCATGCAGCCAGGCCTCTAGGTTTGCGGCCACACCGTCCTGAACGCGCCCGATCTCATCAGATCTCGGAAGCTAAACGGGGCAAGACCTGGTCAGTACTTGAATGTGAGACCTCCTGGAAATACCTGGTGCTGCAAGCTTTTACGTCTCCTGGGTAACTTTATCGTAGCTCTTAATACTCTCTTTCTGTCTGGAGGAGATATAATTGAAGTATTGTACACGTACCCAGCTACTGTCAACACCCTTTGCTGCACTGATATTTTTCCATCAATTTTTTAATTTTTATTATTATTTATTTTATCTGCTGGAAGTTCCGTCAATACCCGCCAACCTTTAAGAGACATCATGCAGCCAGGCGTCTTGGCTTGCGGCCACACCGTCCTGAACGCGCCCGATCTCGTCAGATCTCGGAATTTAAACGGGGCAGGGCCTGGTCAGTACTTTTATGGGTGACCTTCTGGAAATACGAGGTGCTGCAAACTTTTTACGTCTCCTGGGTAACTTCATCGTAGCTCTTAATTCTCTCTTTCTGTCTGCAGGAGATATAATTGAAGAATTGTACACGTACCCGGCTACTTTCAACAGCCTTTGCTGCACTGATATTTTTCCGTCCATTTTTCTATTTTTTTTTTTTTTTTTTGCTGGAAGTTCCGTCAATACCCGCCAGCCTTTAAGAGACATCATGCAGCCAGGCAACTCGGCTTGCGGCCACACCGTCCTGAATGCGCCCGATCTCGTCAGATCTCGGAAGCTAAACGGGGCAGGGCCTGGTCAGTACTTGGATGGGAGACCTCCTAGAAATACCAGGTGCTGCAAGCTTTTTACGTCTCCTGGGTAACTTCATCGTAGCTCTTAATACTCTCTTTCTGTCTGCAGGAGATATAATTGAAGAATTGTACACGTACCCGGCTACTTTGAACACCCTTTGCTGCACTGTTATTTCTCCCTCCATTTCTCTTTTTTTTTTTGCTGGATGTTCCGTCAAAACCCGCCAACCAATAAGAGACATCATGCAGCCCGGCCTATTGGCTTGCAGCCACACCGTCCTGAACGCCCCCGATCTCATCAGATCTTGGAATTTAAACGGGGCATGGCCTGGTCAGTACTTGGATGGGTGACCTCCTGGAAATGCCAGGTGCTGCAAGCTTTTTACGTCTCCTGGGTAACTTCATCGTAGCTCTTAATACTCTCTTTCTGTCTGGAGGAGATATAATTGAAGAATTGTACACGTACCCGGCTACTTTCAAAACCCTTTACTGCACTGATATTTTTCCCTCCATTTTTCTATTTCTTTTTTTTTTTTTTTTTTTTTTGCTGGAAGTTCCGTCAATACCCGCCAGCCATTAAGAGACATCATGCAGCCAGGCATCTCGGCTTGCGGCCACACCATCCTGAACGCGCCCGATCTCGTCAGATCTCGGAAGCTAAACGGGGCAGGACCTGGTCAGTACTTGAATGTGAGACCTCCTGGAAATACCTGGTGCTGCAAGCTTTTACGTCTCCTGGGTAACTTTATCGTAGCTCTTAATACTCTCTTTCTGTCTGGAGGAGATATAATTCAAGTATTGTACACGTACCCGGCTACTTTCAACACCCTTTGCTGCACTGGTATTTCTCCCTCCATTTCTATTTTTTTTTATTGCTGGCAGTTCCGTCAATACCCGCCAGCCTTTAAGAGACATCATGCAGCCAGGCATCTCGGCTTGCTGCCACACCGTCCTGAACGCGTCCGATCTCGTAAGATCTCGGAAACTGAGTGGGGCAGGGCCTGGTCAGTAATTGGATGGGAGACCTCCTGGAAATACCAGGTGCTGCAAGCTTTTTACGTCTCCTGGGTAAGTTTATCGTAGCTCTTAATACTCTCTTTCTGTCTGGAAGAGATATAATTGAAGTATTGTACACGTACCCGGCTACTTTCAACACCCATTGCTGCACTGATATTTTTCCCTCCATTTTTCTATTTTTTTTTTTTTTTTTTCTTTGATGTTCCGTCAATACCCGCCAGCCTTTTAGAGACATCATGCAGCCAGGCCTCTAGGTTTGCGGCCACACCGTCCTGAACGCGCCCGATCTCATCAGATCTCGGAAGCTAAACGGGGCAAGACCTGGTCAGTACTTGAATGTGAGACCTCCTGGAAATACCTGGTGCTGCAAGCTTTTACGTCTCCTGGGTAACTTTATCGTAGCTCTTAATACTCTCTTTCTGTCTGGAGGAGATATAATTGAAGTATTGTACACGTACCCAGCTACTGTCAACACCCTTTGCTGCACTGATATTTTTCCATCAATTTTTTTATTTTTATTATTATTTATTTTTTCTGCTGGAAGTTCCGTCAATACCCGCCAACCTTTAAGAGACATCATGCAGCCAGGCATCTCGGCTTGTGGCCACACCGTCCTGAATGCGCCCCATCTCGTCAGCTCTCGGAAGCTAAACTGGGCAGGGCCTGGTCATTACTTGAATGTGAGACCTTCTGGAAATTCCAGGCGCTGCAAGCTTTTTTCGTCAACTGGGGAACTTCGTCGTAGCTTTTAATACTCTCTTTCTGTCTGGAGGAGATTTAATTGAAGAATTGTACACGTACCTGGCTACTTTCAACACCCTTTGCGGCACTGATTTTTTTCCCTCCGTTTTTCTTTTTTTCTTTATTTTTTTTTATTTGCTGGAAGTTCCGTCAATACCCGCCAGCCTTTAAGAGACATCATGCAGCCGGGCCTCTTGGCTTGCGGCCACACCGTCCTAAACGCCCCCAATCTAGTCAGATCTCGGAAGCTAAACGGGGCAGGGCCTGGTCAGTACTTGGATTGTTGACCTCCTGGAAATACCAGGTGCTGCAAGCTTTTTACGTCTCCTGGGTAACTTCATCGTAGCTCTTAATACTCTCTTTCAGTCTGGACGAGATTTAATTGAAGAATTGTACACGTACCCGGCTACTTTCAACACCCTTTACTGCACAGATATTTTTCCCTCCATTTTTCTTTTTTCTTTTTTTTTTTGCTGGAAGTTCCGTCAATACCCTCCAGCCTTTAAGAGACATCATGCAGCCAGGCATCTCGGCTTGTGGCCACACCGTCCTGAATGCGCCTGATCTCGTCAGATCTCGGAAGCTAAACGGGGCAGTGCCTGGTCTGTACTTGGATGGGTGACCTCCTGGAAATACCAGGTGCTGCAAGCTTTTTACGTCTCCTGGGTAACTTTATCGTAGCTCTTAATACTCTCTTTCAGTCTGGAGGAGATTTAATTGAAGAATTGTACACGTACCCGGCTACTTTCAACACCCTTTACTGCACAGATATTTTTCCCTCCATTTTTCTTTTTTCTTTTTTTTTTTGCTGGAAGTTCCGTCAATACCCTGCAGCCTTTAAGAGACATCATGCATTCAGGCATCTCGGCTTGTGGCCACACCGTCCTGAATGCGCCCCATCTCGTCAGCTCTCGGAAGCGAAACTGGGCAGGGCCTGGTCATTACTTGAATGTGAGACCTTCTGGAAATTCCAGGCGCTGCAAGCTTTTTTCGTCACCTGGGGAACTTCGTCGTAGCTTTTAATACTCTCTTTCTGTCTGGAGGAGATTTAATTGAAGAATTGTACACGTACCCGGCTACTTTCAACACCCTTTGCTGCACTGATATTTTTGCCTCCGTTTTTCTTTTTTTTTTTTTTTTTTTTTTTTTGCTGGAAATTCCGTCAATACCCGCCAGCCTTTAAGAGACATCATGCAGCCAGGCGTCTCGGCTTGCGGCCACACCATCCTGAACGCGCCCGATCTCGTCAGATCTCGGAAGCTAAACGGGGCAGGACCTGGTCAGTACTTGAATGTGAGACCTCCTGGAAATACCTGGTACTGCAAGCTTTTACGTCTCCTGGGTAACTTCATCGTAGCTCTTAATACTTTCTTTCTGTCTGGAGGAGATATAATTCAAGTATTGTACATGTACCCGGCTACTTTCAACACCCTTTGCTGCACTGGTATTTCTCCCTCCATTTCTATTTTTTTTTATTGCTGGCAGTTCCGTCAATACCCGCCAGCCTTTAAGAGACATCATGCAGCCAGGCATCTCGGCTTGCGGCCACACCGTCCTGAACGCGTCCGATCTCGTAAGATCTCGGAAACTGAGTGGGGCAGGGCCTGGTCAGTACTTGGATGGGAGACCTCCTGGAAATACCAGGTGCTGCAAGCTTTTTACGTCTGCTGGGTAAGTTTATCGTAGCTCTTAATACTCTCTTTCTGTCTGGAGGAGATATAATTGAAGTATTGTACACGTACCCGGCTACTTTCAACACCCATTGCTGCACTGATATTTTTCCCTCCATTTTTCTATTTTTTTTTTTTTTTTTTTTTTGATGTTCCGTCAATACCCGCCAGCCTTTTAGAGACATCATGCAGCAAGGCCTCTAGGTTTGCGGCCACACCGTCCTGAACGCGCCCGATCTCGTCAGATCTCGGAAGCTAAACGGGGCAGTGCCTGGTCTGTACTTGGATGGGTGACCTCCTGGAAATACCAGGTGCTGCAAGCTTTTTACTTCTCCTGGGAAACTTTATCGTAGCTCTTAATACTCTCTTTCTGTCTGGAGGAGATATAATTGAAGTATTGTACACGTACACGGCAACTTTCAACACCCTTTGCTGCACTGATATTTTTGCCTCCGTTTTTCTTTTTCTTTTTTTTTTTTCTGCTGGAAGTTCCGTCAATACCCGCCAACCTTTAAGAGACATCATGCAGCCAGGCGTCTCGGCTTGTGGCCACACCGTCCTGAATGCGACCGATCTCGTCAGATCTCGGAAGCTAAACGGGGTAGGACCTGGTCAGTACTTGAATGTGAGACCTCCTGGAAATACCAGGTGCTGCAAGCTTTATACGTCTCTTGGGTAACTTCATCGTAGCTCGTAATACTCTCTTTCAGTCTGGAGGAGATATAATTGAAGAATTGTACACGTACCCGGCTACTTTCAACACCCTTTACTGCACAGATATTTTTCCCTCCATTTTTCTTTTTTCTTCATTATTTTGCTGGAAGTTCCGTCAATATCCTCCAGCCTTTAAGAGACATCATGCAGCCAGGCGTCTCGGCTTGTGGCCACACCGTCCTGAACGCGCCCGATCTCATCAGATCTCGGAAGCTAAACGGGGCAGGGCCTGGTCAGTACTTGAATGTGAGAACTCGTGGAAATACCTGGTGCTGCAAGCTTTTTACGTCTCCTGGGTAACTTTATCATAGCTCTTCATTCTCTATTTCTGTCTGGAGGAGATATAATTGAAGAATTGTACACGTACCCGGCTACTTTCAACACCCTTTGCTGCAGTGGTATTTTTCCCTCCATTTTTCTTTTTTCTTTTTTATTTTGCTGGAAGTTCCGTCAATACCCTCCAGCCTTTAAGAGACATCATGCAGCCTGGCCTCTTGGCATGCGGACACATTGTCCTGAACGCGCCCGAACTCATCAGATCTCGGAAGCTAAACGGGGCAGGACCTGGTCAGTACTTGAATGTGAGACCTCCTAGAAAAACCTGGTGCTGCAAGCTTTTACGTCTCCTGGGTAACTTCATCGTAGCTCTTTATACTCTCTTTCTGTCTGGAGGAGATATAATTGAAGTATTGTACACGTACCCGGCTACTTTTAACACCCTTTGCTGCACTGATATTTTTCCCTCCATTTTTCTTTTTTCATTTTTTTTTGCTGGAAGTTCTGTCAATACCCTCCAGCCATTTAGAGACATCATGCAGCCAGGCCTCTTGGCTTGCGGCCACACCGTCCTGAACGCGCCCGATCTCGTCAGACCTTGGAAACTAAACGGGCCAGGGCCTGGTTAGTACTTGGATGGGTGACCTCCTGGAAATACCAGGTGATGCAAGCTTTTTACGTATCCTGTGTAACTTCATCGTAGCTCTTAATACTCTCTTTCAGTCTGGAGGAGATATAATTGAAGAATTGTACACGTACCCGGCTACTTTCAACACCCTTTGCTGCACTGATATTTTTCCCTCCGTTTTTCTTTTTTTTTTTTTTTTGCTGGAAGTTCCATCAATACCCTCCAGCCTTTAAGAGACATCATACAGCCAGGCCTCTTGGCTTGCAACCACACCGTCCTGAACGCGCCCCATCTCGTCAGATCTCGGAAGCTAAACGGGGCAGGTCCTGATCAGTACTTGGATGGGTGACCTTCTGGAGATACCAGGTGCTGCAAGCTTTATACGTCTCTTGGGTAACTTCATCGTAGCTCGTAATACTCTCTTTCAGTCTGGAGGAGATATAATTGAAGAATTGTACACGTACCCGGCTACTTTCAACACCCTTTGCTGCACTGATATTTTTCCCTCCATTTTTCTTTTTTCTTTTTTTTTTTGCCGGAAGTTCCGTCAATACCCTCCAGCCTTTAAGAGACATCATGCAGCCAGCTCTCTAGGCTTGCGGCCACACTGACCTGAACGTGCCCAATCTTGTCAGATCTTGGAAGCTAAACGGGGCAGGGCCTGGTCAATACTTGGATGGGAGACCTCCTGGAAATACCTGGTGCTGCAAGCTTTTTAGTCTCCTGGGTAACTTCATCGTAGCTCTTTATACTCTCTTTCTGTCTGGAGGAGATATAATTGAAGTATTGTACACGTACCCGGCTACTTTTAACACCCTTTGCTGCACTGATATTTTTCCCTCCATTTTTCTTTTTTCATTTTTTTTTGCTGGAAGTTCTGTCAATACCCTCCAGCCATTTAGAGACATCATGCAGCCAGACCTCTTGGCTTGCGGCCACACCGTCCTGAACGCGCCCGATCTCGTCAGACCTTGGAAACTAAACGGGACAGGGCCTGGTTAGTACTTGGATGGGTGACCTCCTGGAAATACCAGGTGAAGCAAGCTTTTTACGTATCCTGTGTAACTTCATCGTAGCTCTTAATACTCTCTTTCAGTCTGGAGGAGATATAATTGAAGAATTGTACACGTACCCGGCTACTTTCAACACCCTTTGCTGCACTGATATTTTTCCCTCCGTTTTTCTTTTTTTTTTTTTTTTGCTGGAAGTTCCATCAATACCCTCCAGCCTTTAAGAGACATCATACAGCCAGGCCTCTTGGCTTGCAACCACACCGTCCTGAACGCGCCCCATCTCGTCAGATCTCGGAAGCTAAACGGGGCAGGGCCTGGTCATTACTTGAATGTGGGACCTCCTGGAAATACCTGGTTCTGCAAGCTTTTAACGTCTCCTGGGTAACTTTATCGTAGCTCTTAATACTCTCTTTCTGTGTAGAGGAGATATAATTGAAGTATTGTACACGTACCTGGCTACTTTCAACATCCTTTGCTGCACTGATATTTTTCCCTCCGTTTTTCTTTTTTTTTTTTTTTGCTGGAAGTTCCGTCAATACCCGCCAGCCTTTAAGAGACATCATGCAGCCTGGCCTCTTGGCATGCGGACACATTGTCCTGAACGCGCCCGAACTCATCAGATCTCGGAAGCTAAACGGGGCAGGACCTGGTCAGTACTTGAATGTGAGACCTCCTAGAAAAACCTGGTGCTGCAAGCTTTTACGTCTCCTGGGTAACTTCATCGTAGCTCTTTATACTCTCTTTCTGTCTGGAGGAGATATAATTGAAGTATTGTACACGTACCCGGCTACTTTTAACACCCTTTGCTGCACTGATATTTTTCCCTCCATTTTTCTTTTTTCATTTTTTTTTGCTGGAAGTTCTGTCAATACCCTCCAGCCATTTAGAGACATCATGCAGCCAGGCCTCTTGGCTTGCGGCCACACCGTCCTGAACGCGCCCGATCTCGTCAGACCTTGGAAACTAAACGGGCCAGGGCCTGGTTAGTACTTGGATGGGTGACCTCCTGGAAATACCAGGTGATGCAAGCTTTTTACGTATCCTGTGTAACTTCATCGTAGCTCTTAATACTCTCTTTCAGTCTGGAGGAGATATAATTGAAGAATTGTACACGTACCCGGCTACTTTCAACACCCTTTGCTGCACTGATATTTTTCCCTCCGTTTTTCTTTTTTTTTTTTTTTTGCTGGAAGTTCCATCAATACCCTCCAGCCTTTAAGAGACATCATACAGCCAGGCCTCTTGGCTTGCAACCACACCGTCCTGAACGCGCCCCATCTCGTCAGATCTCGGAAGCTAAACGGGGCAGGTCCTGATCAGTACTTGGATGGGTGACCTTCTGGAGATACCAGGTGCTGCAAGCTTTATACGTCTCTTGGGTAACTTCATCGTAGCTCGTAATACTCTCTTTCAGTCTGGAGGAGATATAATTGAAGAATTGTACACGTACCCGGCTACTTTCAACACCCTTTGCTGCACTGATATTTTTCCCTCCATTTTTCTTTTTTCTTTTTTTTTTTGCCGGAAGTTCCGTCAATACCCTCCAGCCTTTAAGAGACATCATGCAGCCAGCTCTCTAGGCTTGCGGCCACACTGACCTGAACGTGCCCAATCTTGTCAGATCTTGGAAGCTAAACGGGGCAGGGCCTGGTCAATACTTGGATGGGAGACCTCCTGGAAATACCTGGTGCTGCAAGCTTTTTAGTCTCCTGGGTAACTTCATCGTAGCTCTTTATACTCTCTTTCTGTCTGGAGGAGATATAATTGAAGTATTGTACACGTACCCGGCTACTTTTAACACCCTTTGCTGCACTGATATTTTTCCCTCCATTTTTCTTTTTTCATTTTTTTTTGCTGGAAGTTCTGTCAATACCCTCCAGCCATTTAGAGACATCATGCAGCCAGACCTCTTGGCTTGCGGCCACACCGTCCTGAACGTGCCCGATCTCGTCAGACCTTGGAAACTAAACGGGACAGGGCCTGGTTAGTACTTGGATGGGTGACCTCCTGGAAATACCAGGTGAAGCAAGCTTTTTACGTATCCTGTGTAACTTCATCGTAGCTCTTAATACTCTCTTTCAGTCTGGAGGAGATATAATTGAAGAATTGTACACGTACCCGGCTACTTTCAACACCCTTTGCTGCACTGATATTTTTCCCTCCGTTTTTCTTTTTTTTTTTTTTTTGCTGGAAGTTCCATCAATACCCTCCAGCCTTTAAGAGACATCATACAGCCAGGCCTCTTGGCTTGCAACCACACCGTCCTGAACGCGCCCCATCTCGTCAGATCTCGGAAGCTAAACGGGGCAGGGCCTGGTCATTACTTGAATGTGGGACCTCCTGGAAATACCTGGTTCTGCAAGCTTTTTACGTCTCCTGGGTAACTTTATCGTAGCTCTTAATACTCTCTTTCTGTGTGGAGGAGATATAATTGAAGTATTGTACACGTACCTGGCTACTTTCAACATCCTTTGCTGCACTGATATTTTTCCCTCCGTTTTTCTTTTTTTTTTTTTTTGCTGGAAGTTCCGTCAATACCCGCCAACCATTAAGAGACATCATGCAGCCAGGCCTCTCGGCTTCTGTCCACACCGTCCTGAACGCGCTCGATCTCGTCAGATCGCGTAAGCTGAACGGGGCAGGTCCTGGTCAGTACTTGGATGGGTGACCTTCTGGAAATACCAGGTGCTGCAAGCTTTATACGTCTCTTGGGTAACTTCATCGTAGCTCGTAATACTCTCTTTCAGTCTGGAGGAGATATAATTGAAGAATTGTACACGTACCCGGCTACTTTCAACACCCTTTGATGCACTGATATTTTTCCCTCCATTTTTCTTTTTTCTTTTTTTTTTGGCCGGAAGTTCCGTCAATACCCTCCAGCCTTTAAGAGACATCATGCAGCCAGCTCTCTAGGCTTGCGGACACACAGACCTGAACGTGCCCGATCTTGTCAGATCTTGGAAGCTAAACGGGGCAGGGCCTGGTCAATACTTGGATGGGAGACCTCCTGGAAATACCTGGTGCTGCAAGCTTTTTAGTCTCCTGAGTAACTTCATTGTAGCTCTTAATACTCTCTTTCTGTCTGGAGGTGTTATAATTGAGGATTTGTACACGTACCCGGCTACTTTCAACACCCTTTGCTGCACTGATATTTTTCCCGCCATTCTTCTTTTTATTTTTTATTTTTTCTGGAAGTTCCATCAATATCCGCCAGCCTTTAAGAGACATCATGCAACCAGGCATCTCGGCTTGCGGACACACAGACCTGAACGCGCCCGATCTCGTCAGATCTCGGAAACGAAACGGGGCAGGACCTGGTCAGTACTTGGATGGGAGATCTCCTGGAAATACCAGGTGCTGCCAGCTTTTTACGTCTGCTGGGTAACTTTATCGTAGCTCTTAATACTCTCTTTCAGTCTGGAGGAGATATAATTGAAGTATTGTACAGGTACCCGGTTACTTTCAACACCCTTTGCTGCACTGATATTTTTCCCTCCATTGTTATTTTTTCTTCATTATTTTGCTGGAAGTTCCGTCAATATCCTCCAGCCTTTAAGAGACATCATGCAGCCAGGCCTCTTGGCATGCGGACACATTGTCCTGAACGCGCCCGAACTCATCAGATCTCGGAAGCTAAACGGGGCAGGACCTGGTCAGTACTTGAATGTGAGACCTCCTAGAAATACCTGGTGCTGCAAGCTTTTACGTCTCCTGGGTAACTTCATCGTAGCTCTTTATAGTCTCTTTCTGTCTGGAGGAGATATAATTGAAGTATTGTACACGTACCCGGCTACTTTTAACACCCTTTGCTGCACGGATATTTCTCCCTCCATTTTTCTTTTTTCATTTTTTTTTGCTGGAAGTTCTGTCAATACTCTCCAGCCATTTAGAGACATCATGCAGCCAGGCCTCTTGGCTTGCAACCACACCGTCCTGAACGCACCCCATCTCGTCAGATCTCGGAAGCTAAACGGGGCAGGGCCTGGTCATTACTTGAATGTGGGACCTCCTGGAAATACCTGGTTCTGCAAGCTTTTTACGTCTCCTGGGTAACTTTATCGTAGCTCTTAATACTCTCTTTCTGTCTGGAGGAGATATAATTGAAGTATTGTACACGTACCTGGCTACTTTCAACATCCTTTGCTGCACTGATATTTTTCCCTCCGTTTTTCTTTTTTTTTTTTTTTGCTGGAAGTTCCGTCAATACCCGCCAACCATTAAGAGACATCATGCAGCCAGGCCTCTCGGCTTGTGTCCACACCGTCCTGAACGTGCCCGATCTTGTCAGATCTTGGAAGCTAAACGGGGCAGGGCCTGGTCAATACTTGGATGGGAGACCTCCTGGAAATACCTGGTGCTGCAAGCTTTTTAGTCTCCTGAGTAACTTCATTGTAGCTCTTAATACTCTCTTTCTGTCTGGAGGTGTTATAATTGAGGATTTGTACACGTACCCGGCTACTTTCAACACCCTTTGCTGCACTGATATTTTTCCCGCCATTTTTCTTTTTATTTTTTATTTTTTCTGGAAGTTCCATCAATATCCGCCAGCCTTTAAGAGACATCATGCAACCAGGCATCTCGGCTTGCGGACACACAGACCTGAACGCGCCCGATCTCGTCAGATCTCGGAAACGAAACGGGGCAGGACCTGGTCAGTACTTGGATGGGAGATCTCCTGGAAATACCAGGTGCTGCCAGCTTTTTACGTCTGCTGGGTAACTTTATCGTAGCTCTTAATACTCTCTTTCAGTCTGGAGGAGATATAATTGAAGTATTGTACAGGTACCCGGTTACTTTCAACACCCTTTGCTGCACTGATATTTTTCCCTCCATTGTTATTTTTTCTTCATTATTTTGCTGGAAGTTCCGTCAATATCCTCCAGCCTTTAAGAGACATCATGCAGCCAGGCCTCTTGGCATGCGGACACATTGTCCTGAACGCGCCCGAACTCATCAGATCTCGGAAGCTAAACGGGGCAGGACCTGGTCAGTACTTGAATGTGAGACCTCCTAGAAATACCTGGTGCTGCAAGCTTTTACGTCTCCTGGGTAACTTCATCGTAGCTCTTTATACTCTCTTTCTGTCTGGAGGAGATATAATTGAAGTATTGTACACGTACCCGGCTACTTTTAACACCCTTTGCTGCACGGATATTTCTCCCTCCATTTTTCTTTTTTCATTTTTTTTTGCTGGAAGTTCTGTCAATACCCTCCAGCCATTTAGAGACATCATGCAGCCAGGCCTCTTGGCTTGCAACCACACCGTCCTGAACGCACCCCATCTCGTCAGATCTCGGAAGCTAAACGGGGCAGGGCCTGGTCATTACTTGAATGTGGGACCTCCTGGAAATACCTGGTTCTGCAAGCTTTTTACGTCTCCTGGGTAACTTTATCGTAGCTCTTAATACTCTCTTTCTGTCTGGAGGAGATATAATTGAAGTATTGTACACGTACCTGGCTACTTTCAACATCCTTTGCTGCACTGATATTTTTCCCTCCGTTTTTCTTTTTTTTTTTTTTTGCTGGAAGTTCCGTCAATACCCGCCAACCATTAAGAGACATCATGCAGCCAGGCCTCTCGGCTTGTGTCCACACCGTCCTGAACGTGCCCGATCTTGTCAGATCTTGGAAGCTAAACGGGGCAGGGCCTGGTCAATACTTGGATGGGAGACCTCCTGGAAATACCTGGTGCTGCAAGCTTTTTAGTCTCCTGAGTAACTTCATTGTAGCTCTTAATACTCTCTTTCTGTCTGGAGGTGTTATAATTGAGGATTTGTACACGTACCCGGCTACTTTCAACACCCTTTGCTGCACTGATATTTTTCCCGCCATTTTTCTTTTTATTTTTTATTTTTTCTGGAAGTTCCATCAATATCCGCCAGCCTTTAAGAGACATCATGCAACCAGGCATCTCGGCTTGCGGACACACAGACCTGAACGCGCCCGATCTTGTCAGATCTCGGAAACGAAACGGGGCAGGACCTGGTCAGTACTTGGATGGGAGATCTCCTGGAAATACCAGGTGCTGCCAGCTTTTTACGTCTGCTGGGTAACTTTATCGTAGCTCTTAATACTCTCTTTCAGTCTGGAGGAGATATAATTGAAGTATTGTACAGGTACCCGGTTACTTTCAACACCCTTTGCTGCACTGATATTTTTCCCTCCATTGTTATTTTTTCTTCATTATTTTGCTGGAAGTTCCGTCAATATCCTCCAGCCTTTAAGAGACATCATGCAGCCAGGCCTCTTGGCATGCGGACACATTGTCCTGAACGCGCCCGAACTCATCAGATCTCGGAAGCTAAACGGGGCAGGACCTGGTCAGTACTTGAATGTGAGACCTCCTAGAAATACCTGGTGCTGCAAGCTTTTACGTCTCCTGGGTAACTTCATCGTAGCTCTTTATACTCTCTTTCTGTCTGGAGGAGATATAATTGAAGTATTGTACACGTACCCGGCTACTTTTAACACCCTTTGCTGCACGGATATTTCTCCCTCCATTTTTCTTTTTTCATTTTTTTTTGCTGGAAGTTCTGTCAATACCCTCCAGCCATTTAGAGACATCATGCAGCCAGGCCTCTTGGCTTGCAACCACACCGTCCTGAACGCACCCCATCTCGTCAGATCTCGGAAGCTAAACGGGGCAGGGCCTGGTCATTACTTGAATGTGGGACCTCCTGGAAATACCTGGTTCTGCAAGCTTTTTACGTCTCCTGGGTAACTTTATCGTAGCTCTTAATACTCTCTTTCTGTCTGGAGGAGATATAATTGAAGTATTGTACACGTACCTGGCTACTTTCAACATCCTTTGCTGCACTGATATTTTTCCCTCCGTTTTTCTTTTTTTTTTTTTTTTGCTGGAAGTTCCGTCAATACCCGCCAACCATTAAGAGACATCATGCAGCCAGGCCTCTCGGCTTGTGTCCACACCGTCCTGAACGTGCCCGATCTTGTCAGATCTTGGAAGCTAAACGGGGCAGGGCCTGGTCAATACTTGGATGGGAGACCTCCTGGAAATACCTGGTGCTGCAAGCTTTTTAGTCTCCTGAGTAACTTCATTGTAGCTCTTAATACTCTCTTTCTGTCTGGAGGTGTTATAATTGAGGATTTGTACACGTACCCGGCTACTTTCAACACCCTTTGCTGCACTGATATTTTTCCCGCCATTTTTCTTTTTATTTTTTATTTTTTCTGGAAGTTCCATCAATATCCGCCAGCCTTTAAGAGACATCATGCAACCAGGCATCTCGGCTTGCGGACACACAGACCTGAACGCGCCCGATCTCGTCAGATCTCGGAAACGAAACGGGGCAGGACCTGGTCAGTACTTGGATGGGAGATCTCCTGGAAATACCAGGTGCTGCCAGCTTTTTACGTCTGCTGGGTAACTTTATCGTAGCTCTTAATACTCTCTTTCAGTCTGGAGGAGATATAATTGAAGTATTGTACAGGTACCCGGTTACTTTCAACACCCTTTGCTGCACTGATATTTTTCCCTCCATTGTTATTTTTTCTTCATTATTTTGCTGGAAGTTCCGTCAATATCCTCCAGCCTTTAAGAGACATCATGCAGCCAGGCCTCTTGGCATGCGGACACATTGTCCTGAACGCGCCCGAACTCATCAGATCTCGGAAGCTAAACGGGGCAGGACCTGGTCAGTACTTGAATGTGAGACCTCCTAGAAATACCTGGTGCTGCAAGCTTTTACGTCTCCTGGGTAACTTCATCGTAGCTCTTTATACTCTCTTTCTGTCTGGAGGAGATATAATTGAAGTATTGTACACGTACCCGGCTACTTTTAACACCCTTTGCTGCACGGATATTTCTCCCTCCATTTTTCTTTTTTCATTTTTTTTTGCTGGAAGTTCTGTCAATACCCTCCAGCCATTTAGAGACATCATGCAGCCAGGCCTCTTGGCTTGCAACCACACCGTCCTGAACGCACCCCATCTCGTCAGATCTCGGAAGCTAAACGGGGCAGGGCCTGGTCATTACTTGAATGTGGGACCTCCTGGAAATACCTGGTTCTGTAAGCTTTTTACGTCTCCTGGGTAACTTTATCGTAGCTCTTAATACTCTCTTTCTGTCTGGAGGAGATATAATTGAAGTATTGTACACGTACCTGGCTACTTTCAACATCCTTTGCTGCACTGATATTTTTCCCTCCGTTTTTCTTTTTTTTTTTTTTTGCTGGAAGTTCCGTCAATACCCGCCAACCATTAAGAGACATCATGCAGCCAGGCCTCTCGGCTTGTGTCCACACCGTCCTGAACGTGCCCGATCTTGTCAGATCTTGGAAGCTAAACGGGGCAGGGCCTGGTCAATACTTGGATGGGAGACCTCCTGGAAATACCTGGTGCTGCAAGCTTTTTAGTCTCCTGAGTAACTTCATTGTAGCTCTTAATACTCTCTTTCTGTCTGGAGGTGTTATAATTGAGGATTTGTACACGTACCCGGCTACTTTCAACACCCTTTGCTGCACTGATATTTTTCCCGCCATTTTTCTTTTTATTTTTTATTTTTTCTGGAAGTTCCATCAATATCCGCCAGCCTTTAAGAGACATCATGCAACCAGGCATCTCGGCTTGCGGACACACAGACCTGAACGCGCCCGATCTCGTCAGATCTCGGAAACGAAACGGGGCAGGACCTGGTCAGTACTTGGATGGGAGATCTCCTGGAAATACCAGGTGCTGCCAGCTTTTTACGTCTGCTGGGTAACTTTATCGTAGCTCTTAATACTCTCTTTCTGTCTGGAGGAGATATATTTGAAGTATTGTACAGGTACCCGGTTACTTTCAACACCCTTTGCTGCACTGATATTTTTCCCTCCATTGTTATTTTTTCTTCATTATTTTGCTGGAAGTTCCGTCAATATCCTCCAGCCTTTAAGAGACATCATGCAGCCAAGCCTCTTGGCATGCGGACACATTGTCCTGAATGCGCCCGATCTCATCAGATCTCGGAAGCTAAACGGGGCAGGGCCTGGTCAGTACTTGAATGTGAGAACTCGTGGAAATACCTGGTGCTGCAAGCTTTTTACGTCTCCTGGGTAACTTTATCATAGCTCTTCATTCTCTTTTTCTGTCTGGAGGAGATATAATTGAAGTATTGTACACGTACCCGGCTACTTTTAACACCCTTTGCTGCACGGATATTTCTCCCTCCATTTTTCTTTTTTCATTTTTTTTTGCTGGAAGTTCTGTCAATACCCTCCAGCCATTTAGAGACATCATGCAGCCAGGCCTCTTGGCTTGCGGCCACACCGTCCTGAACGCGCCCGATCTCGTCAGACCTTGGAAACTAAACGGGCCAGGGCCTGGTTAGTACTTGGATGGGTGACCTCCTGGAAATACCAGGTGATGCAAGCTTTTTACTTATCCTGTGTAACTTCATCGTAGCTCTTAATACTCTCTTTCAGTCTGGAGGAGATATAATTGAAGAATTGTACACGTACCCGGCTACTTTCAACATCCTTTGCTGCACTGATATTTTTCCCTCCGTTTTTCTTTTTTTTTTTTTTTGCTGGAAGTTCCGTCAATACCCGCCAGCCTTTAAGAGACATCATGCAGCCAGGCTTTTTGGCTTGCGGCCACACCGTCCTGAACGCGCCCGATCTTGTCAGATCTAGGAAGCAAAATGTGGCAGGACCTGGTCAGTATTTGGATTGGTGACCTCCTGGAAAAACTAGGTACTGCAAGCTTTTTACGTCTCCTGGGTAACTTCATCGTAGCTCTTAATACTCTCTTTCTGTCAGGAGAAGATACAATTGAAGAAATGTACACGTACCCGGCAACTTTCAACACCCTTTGCTGCACTGATATTTTTCCCTCCATTTTTCTTTTTTCTTTTTTTTTTTGCTGGAAGGTCCGTCAAAACCCGCCCGCCTTTAAGAGACATCATGCTGCCAGGCCTCTCGGCTTGCGGCCACGCCGTCCTGAACGCGACCGATCTCATCAGATCTCGGAAGCTAAACAGGGCAGGGCCTGGTCAGCACTTGGATGGGTGACCTCCTGGAAATACCAGGTGCTGCAAGCTTTATATGTCTCCTGGGTAACATCATCGTAGATCTTAATACTCTCTTTCTGTCTGGAGGAGATATAATTGAAGAAATGTACACGTACCCGGCTACTTTCAACACCCTTTGCTGAACTGATATTTTTCCCTCCATTTTTCTTTTTTTATTTGCTGGAAGTTCCGTCAACACCCGTCAGCCTTTAAGAGACATCATGCAGCCAGGCATCTCGGCTTGCGGCCACACCGTCCTGAACCTGCCCGATCTCGTCAGACCTTGGAAACTAAACGGGCCAGGGCCTGGTTAGTACTTGGATGGGTGACCTCCAGGAAATACCAGGTGATGCAAGCTTTTTACGTCTCCTGGGTAACTTCATCGTAGCTCTTAATACTCTTTATCTGTCTGGAGGAGATATAATTGAAGTATTGTACACTTTGTCTTAGGGACAGTCTGGCTAGCAGTGACTGAGTGGTTGACAGACGACAAGCAACGGAATGTACGTGCTCTGTGATGTCATAGCAGTCAGCTGAGAGAGGCTCGTGATGTCATCGCTGAGCTGTCTGTCTGTCTGTCTCTCTCTCTCTTTTTCTCTCTCTCTCTCTCTCTCTCTCTTCCTCTCAATTCAATTCATTTGTATTGTCAAAGCAATTGGACATACATACATACATATATATATATATATATATATATATATATACATACATACATACATCCATACATGCTAGAAAGTCATTATAATGTTATCTTAAAGGCTAACTAAGCTGAACATATATCATTATAGAACAGAGTTCATAGGTCAACACATGGTTTTAGGGAACAGGCACATAGGTCATACCGTTTGACAATGTCTCCAAGGTTCTCATCGTAAATAACAAACAGAAATCAAACTATCTTCTGGGCTGACCTTCTAGCTTGACCGTATCTTTCTTAAGTATACAAGAGAGAAAAACAGGTGTAAGAAAATAATTTCTAATTTTCCTTCTACACATATATACATACATACATACATATGTAGCGTTATGTTGGGTGTATTTGGATAAGAGCATTTGGGCTCTGAGCTGAAGCACTGATCTAAAGAAGACCTCTCCCCCCCCAAAGTTATCAGATTTCCTTAGCTCATCAGCTTGGAACTGGTTTGCATCAAAGTGACAGTTTTGGGGAGGATGGCACCGAGAAGAGGCCAAATAGTTTGGAATTCTGCTATGAGATGTCTGGAGAAAGGGGCCTGTAGGTGATAAAAACTCTTTGAAGTGGATGAGAGCCGAAATCCCGACATAGAGCTACGAACCCAGGCCAACCGGCATTTCCAAAAGATGGCATGGATTGACATCAGTCATAAATAAAGCCTCCCTCCAATAGGACACTGGGGGCTGAAACCGAAATCCAATCTCAAGAACTCAGGGACCAATCACCTACTGATCTGACAGACTATAAGGAACAGCGGACAGTCTTTCTCTCTCTCTCTCTCTCACCTGAACCAGAAACTCGCTGCCACAGCTCAACCTGTAGCTCTGTTGCCAGAACCGGAATCAGAAACCAACCAAGTCTTTGCCGGCAACAGAAGAGTTAAACTGGGAGAAGGAGATTGAGCCGTACGAAGAATTCTTTTAAAGGACTTTATTAAATAAATAACTTTACAGACCCACCTGATCAGTGGAGTTTTACAGCTGGACAATTGACTAAGTCGACTGAATACGAAAGTGTCAGTCACTTAAATAGCTATTTGAGTCTTAAGAAACTTGACCCTTGGAACAAACAGGGCCCTGCTTTCCTCAAAGACTTTGTCTTCAAGTAACTACGGTGGAACCATGCTTACAAAGAAGATTTTGTGCACAACCTTGGAGCCTTCAAACCAATGGAAAATCTGTTTGGAAAAGACTCTACATTCGCGAAACCCCAACTTCCAGGTGCATCGACTGAGTGGAAGTTCTTGGACAAAGCCGAACCGGACTGCCTTTGTTCCAAACCACACGGACCTCGTGCCGTGTGCTGTTATCTGAGCCCGAAGCCAGAGAGGCCTCTCTGCGACGAAGTTCACATAAGTTTAACAGTTTGGAGTTTGTGATTCATGACATTTGAGAAATCAATTAGAAATGTTAATCTGTGATTCATAACTCTAGAATGTGTAATATCATTTAGTTTTCTTAAATATAAATGTGAGTTGCATTAAACTGTTTTGTTGATAATTTTAGAAATAAAATCTGTCAACGCCGAGAAATATCTTCTCATTCCTGTTTAACTGTTTAGTCTGAAATTGACACAAGTTAATAGACATTAGATTATTGGTGGCCCTGCCTATCCTTAATCATTGAATAATAATCAGTTAAGGGAAATTGTGGTAACAAATAGGATCTTTCTCGGCACCTAAACGTAAATGAGACTGATATATATATAACGAGAAGTTACCTGACATAAATACTAACCTGCGTAGTTATTTAATGTCTGACTAATAATACTAACGAGAGACTCACCTTCGTCTTACTAACCGGTATTGTAGTCAATGTGTTTATAACCTTTTTTGTTTAACGATTTGTTAAACGGAATGTACGTGCTCTGTGATGTCATAGCAGTAAGCTGAGAGAGGCTCGTCATGTCATCGCTGAGCTGGCTGGCTGGCTCTCTGTGTGTGTGTGTGTGTGTGTGTGTGTGTGTGTGTGTCTCTCTGTCTATCTGTCTGTCTGTCTCTCTCTCTCTTACTCTCTCTCTCTCCCTCTCAATTCAATTCATTTGTATTGTCAAAGCAATTGGACATGCATACATACATACATACATATATATGGAAAATAAACAATATGTGTACATCTCTTTCTGCATTAGTGGTGCCCTCACAGATGTGCAAGTTACATGACAGACAGACAGACAGACACACACACACTTTCACACACAGACAGACACAGACACACACAGACACACACAGACATACTTTGACAGACAGACAGACAGACAGACACACGCATATTATGGGTCTTTGTTGGGTAGTGAAATGGGTAGCATCAGTCGCAGTGTGGGTAATGTCAGGGAGCCAATCATAGTCCCCGTTATTTGCATATCGTGGCGCAAAGCATTCTGGGAAAAGCAACTAAACACGTTTAGTCATGTATTTGTCCATAGTTTACACATGAGATGAAAGAGACAGTATGACGTGTTGAGCACCTAGGATTCCTCATGTGTATGTGAGGGGCAGAGGAACCGGATCCCAAGTGTGCGTCCCAGGTGCTATAGGTTTCAAAGCATGCAGGGGAATAGGCACCCCACCCTGACACCTACAGAAGACTGGATAGGGAGATATAAATAGCAATGGGGAGACTCTTGTACTTGGTGTGGCTCTATCCATATAGTGGGGCCAGCAGGTGCAGCAATAGAAGCTCAGCCTGGGGAGACTGGATTTAGCATTTCCTCTCCATTTTGATAACTATCCATAATCATTTCTGCAAAATACTTCTATGATACCTATGTATGTTTTTTACTTGTACTATATTATACTATCAAGTATCAGTGTACACATACAATGTGACCTGTTACATTAATACAGAGGCCACGGAAGGCCAGATCACTAATAGCCACTGTCCCCTGATATTACACTTTTTTACAATCACTTTGGCACTCATTTCAGAACCTTGATGTCATTTTTCAAAACTCTAGACACTAAACTCACACCCGATGATCAAAATGCACATTTTTCAAAACTCTAACACTTTTTTACAATTGCTTGGATACAATACACATCAACCTCAGATCATTTGTTCATTGAACTAAAATGACACAACTTAACATCAAAGTATTACCATTTCAAAATGCAATTCACACATTACATCTGAGATCACTGTCTATTCATTTCATTACAAAGATCTAACTATCAATTGATACAGCTGCTCAAAATGATAAGTGACTGTTGCATTACTCTTAATGCATAATTTTATGGAAACTGACAAACAATATTCCATGTTTCGATCATGAAAGTTTCAGGATAATGAGATCCATTGACACCAATAACCGAGGAGCATGAACCAGTTGGACTACATTATCTATGGATGTAATATTTCATCATCATTCATCATCATGTAGCACTTTTCCACACCATGTTTTCAGTGTGGAAGGAAAGTTAGAAATTCTTTCTCTAATACCTGTTTTTCTCTCTTGTATACTTAAGAAAGATAAGGTCAAGCTAGAAGGTCAGGCCAGAAGGTAGTTTGATTTCTGTTTGTTATTTACGATGAGAATCTTGGAGACAATGTCAAACAGTATGATTGAAGTGCCTGCTCCCTAATCCATGTGTTGATCTATGAACTCTGTCCTATAATGATATAAATTCTGCTTAGCTAACTTTTAAGATAACATAGTAATGACTTTCTGATTATAACCAGCTCTTTGATTTTTGTGTATAAAAGCTCTGACTGTTAAAATGAAGGCAGAGCGACTTTGGGATCTACTTGAGTCACTGTTCCTCTCCACGCTGCGTGTATTAAAGGCATTGCAACTAACGCTCCAACCTGGTTGAAGATGATTGTTCTTCCACATCAGATTTGACATTACTGTATGTATGCAGGCCCTTGTAATTGCTTTTCCAATACTGCCAACTGGTTATTGATGATTGATTTCACATTGTGGTACGAGTATCGAGTGAAATGAGTGCTATCCACCCCAGCAACACAGTGATAACATGGAGCCGGCAAGTCATCCAGGTCACAATAGAGGTCAAGCAGTGGGAGGAGGAAGACGTGGTGGTCAAAGGAATGGAAGGGGACATGCACCCCTTCTGAGAGGTGGTCGTGGGCCTCGTCATAGAGGAGGGCTTAGGCCTCACCAGAGAGGCAGCCATGGGCCTCATTTGAGAGGTGTTGGGGGAACGTGGTAGAGGACAGGGCCACGGACCAGACAGCGGCAGCAACAGCAAATAGTGTCCAGTGAAATCCGAGAAATAGTTGTAGAGCATGTTGTAAATCATGGCATGACCATGACTGAGGCAGCTACAATGATTCAATCAAACCTCAGAATCAACTCAGGATCAACTGTGGCCTCAATCATCAGAAATTTCCGTACTGAGAAGCGGCAAGTCTTCAGCATGCACTAAACATTAGGCTACTCTCAATTGTCAAATGACTGTATACTGCATACCAATGTGTAGCACAGAGTATAGTGTGCCTTTTGAAAGAAATGCAGACAGAGTGAAGCAGCTGATGACTGAGTATGTTCAGGTATGTTCAGTTTCAAGATGCCTCTTGTGAAAAATGGTTGTGAGAACCTGAACCTGAACACAGGGCTGATGGAAATTCAGAAGTACAGTAATCAATCCTTTGTTTTACACTAAGCCAGGTGAGGAACACTGCAGTTGACATTTTACTGTAGTTTTGTTCTTTTTTGTAGCTAATTATTGTTGCATGGCTTCAAAGAAACCTATGGTGTGATTTGATTGTATTGCATCAATACATTTCAGATTTTGTTCAATGATTCCACTGTGTCTGTAGTATTCTCTCTACTAGTCCTTTTACAGTGATGTATTTATGTGTAGTACCATAATGAAACATGTATCACATATTTTGTACTACAATATTTAATGATTGTACGAACAACTACACAGTGAAACTATCGGTATCTTCTGTGTGGGTGATCTAAATAAATGTTACTATGGTATTTCATGATAAATGAATTATTTGAACCAACAAGTCTGCAAGTGCAAGGTTTCTTTAAAGATATGAATGCACAATGCAATGTTTTGAACATTGGACAGCCTGTGTTACAAGTGATGACCGTTTTGAGTTTTGTGTCTAGAGTTTTGAAAAATGACATCAAGGTTCTGAAATTAGTGACAAAGTGATTGTAAAAAACTGTATATTCATCCTATTTAATGTGCTCTTTTAAAATGTACTTTTCTTTTTTATGTTGCCATTTCTGTTCTACCAATGTTTCAGTTGTTAGCCAAAGATTGACATAGTACATCTCATACACACAGGCCAGACAGCAAGGATTTCTTTTTGAAATTCAATTACAAATGCTGCATGAACTCATCAATACGATTAGAGCTCCTGAAAGCAATATAACTAACTCACTCTACAGCATCTCATTAGCAGTGAAAAGAAACCAAGAAAGTTGGGACAGTCGACTGTTTACCACTATGTAACATCACCTTTTCTTTTAATAACACTTATTAAGCACTTGGGCACTGAAGACACCACTTGGTTAAGTTTAGCAAGTGGGATTTCCCCCCATTCATCCATTATGCATTTCCTCAGCTGCGCAACTGCACAGGGCCTTCGTTGTCTTAATTTGCACTTCATAGTGCGCCACACATTCTCAATTCGGAGACAGGTCAGGACTGCAGGCAGGCCATGCTAGCACCCGCACTCTCTGCCTACGCAACCATGCGCTTGTAATCTGGGCAGAATGTGGTTTGGCGTTATCCTGCTGAAAAATGCAGGGACGTCCCTGGAAAAGACGATGTCTGGATGGCAGCATATGTTGCTCCAAAATGTGTACATCTCTTTCTGCAAAAATGGTGCCCTCACAGATGTGCGAGTTACATGACAGACAGACACTCATACACACTGTCACACCCACACACACACACACACTTTCACAGACAGACACACGCACACACACTCACTTTCACACAGAGACAGACACACAAACACAGAGACAGACACACACACACTCACTTTCACACAGAGACACACAAACACATACACTTTCACACAGACACACACACACATACATACATACATACATATATAAGGAAAAGAAACAATACATTTAAAAATCACAAAAAGATGTAATAAAGTACAGAAAATCTAAATGTAATAAAATGTGATCTTTAATACACACAAATATGTATGGCTGGTCGGATGCGTCTTGGACTCGGGTTCCTCTTCATTACGTATAATGCTTTTGCCTTTTGCTATAGCTTTCCGTGGAGGGGATCGTGGGTGAGTTTGTACCATTCTTGGGAGGCTCTGCCTTGTTGGGGCGGAGCTGTGATCCAGGTGAACAGCAGATCGGACATAGGTGGGCATGTGGGCGGAGGAGGAAGGCCGGTCAAGCAAATAAGCTTGCTAAGGTACGCAGCAGCAGCAAGCAGCCCCACCATCCAGTCAGCCAGCCAGTCTGGCTGGCAGTGACTGAGTGGTTGACAGACGGCAAGCAACGGAATGTACGTGCTCTGTGATGTCATAGGAGTCACCTGAGAGAGATGTTTGTGATGTCATCGCTGAGCTGGCTGGCTCTGTGTGTCTTGCTGGCTGTGTGTGTGTGTGTGAGAGAGAGAGAGACTTTTTGACTTTTATCAGACTTCATTGCCTGTTTGCAACACGCAATAATTCATACAAAAGAAAATAAATAAATAAATAAAAAATAGTGTTCCCCTTTGTTTGTCTCCCCCCAACAAGCATTAACTCCGCCACTGATCTGTACACTTTTAAAGAAAGCAACCCAATACACACAACAAAACAACCATCAAATACTAAACCCTATAAATGAATTACATAATAAAAACCAACTCCCCGTCATACAATTCACAAAGGGCATCATTAATACACCAGACCTGTTCAAAACTCTCCAAATCATTCATCAGCCTGTAATAGTTAAACTCTAGTCTGACTCTGCACTTGACCAGCATGGCAAACACTCTCACTGCATCCTCACTGCCCTCCCCACACACTCTGTTCTTCCTAGTCTTATAGACGGCCATTTTAGCCTGGCCCAGCAAGAAGTTTACCAGCTGGTCCACATGTTTGGTCCTTCTGGTGTATCGCGCCCCTAAAATAAAAACCTTTGTGTTAAAAATCAGGTTAAGATCAGTAAAAAGACGAGTTAAAAGACTAAAAATGGGTGACAACCGAGAGCAAGTGCTGAAACAGTGAAACACGGTCTCTCTCTGAGCACAGAATGGGCAGGCGTCGGACACAGCAGGGTTAAGAACAGTAATAAAAGAATTGACAGCAATAATGGTGTGTAACACCCTCCACTGCAGATTGCCAGCTCTCTTATTGAGGGGGGCTTGTACAGGCTTCTCCAGGCGGGCGCAGTGTCTTCCCCCAGCCCCAGCCTGTAAAGTAATTTTAGGAATCACAAAGAAACAGTTGAAAGTGCTAAATAAGTATTTTGATGCACCATATTAATTTAGGAAATTTACATGTTGTTTTTCATCAGCTTCTGTATCTGATGGCTCCACATCACTGGCTGGATTGACAGCAACGACACTCTAAAAAAAGAAGTGTTAAGTTTGAGCATTCAGGACTTGTTTTGAAGATCCTGAATATCACTGGTCCACAATTTATCTGTGAAACTATGGGTTAATCTCCATATACAAAATACTTTTCACACACACTTTAAATTTACAACTAAATTTACATGTTGATGTCTTTCGTCAGCTTCTGTATTTGATGGCTCAATATAACTGGTTGCATTAACAGCAACGGCACACTACAAGAAAATAACATTATATTTAAACATTCAGGACTGGTTTAGCATCACCTCGAATATCCCTAGCCCTTGAGGTCGATTGTTATTGTGGTCTTCAAGACCAGTGCTTCTCAACCTTAGTCCTGGAGGAGGCCCACTGTCTGCTGATTTTCATTACAACAACATTGTAGGTTATATCAGTGACTGTGGTCCTAAAGTACCCCTATGCCTGCTGTTTTTTTTCCAGTTGAGCTCTTAATTACCTAATTGGCTTAACTGAAGCCATTTAACCCTTTTCCCAGGTCTTTGGTTGTTGATGAGTTACAAAGAGCTGGATTGTGGCCCGCCATGACTGGAAGTGAAGAACACTCACTCTAGGCCTTTAACTTAATGTTCATATGTAGGGGCCTATCCATCTGATTTGTTTTTGCACATTTATTAACAGAAAAATTGATGGTACGTGAAATCATCTGAGCTGAAAAATATAATGTTCCACCAATAATAAAATAAATGTATTAATTAAAATTATAGATATAATAGAATGTTCACAGATTATTAGTTCAGAAAACAAAATATTTTTTTATATCTTAAATAGAATTAACACTCAAATCAGTTGTAGGGTAAACAAGGTCTATTTTTTGGATTGATTTTATAATTATACATGTATGGCTGCATGAAGCTTACCTGAGAATCTGATATTTTAGTAACTTTGTTGCTTCTTGTTGGGTAGTCCACGTTTGCCGCCGTTCTTTTTCTGTAAATGTAAATCAAAAGGCAATAATTACATACTGTAATTAAAATACAAAAAGTATAAACATTGTATTATTATTTTTGTATCCTGTTTCTCCATCTCGATGCTGTTCTTTTTGGAATTGCATATCTAGGTTTACTTAAATACTGTTTATAAGATTGTAAACTCATCATCCAAATTTCTTCATTTGCCAAACTTTATGTAGTGCGCTTGCAGTTTCAGAAGAAGAAAAAAAACTGTAACAGATGGGATATGTAGTACTTTATACTCGAGTGGTCTATGCGATTACACCCTGTTGGTGTTATTAAGAACGCCAAGTACCAGAATGCAGAGCGGGACTGTTTTTTGTGCCGTGACTTGTCGGGGGAAAAACGCGCAGAAAAAACGGACGAGAAGGTGAAGGTAGTATGGCGGTGATGCACGCGTTGGTGAAGTGGGAAAGCGGGGTCGACAAAGACTCTTACAGCGTGATTCCCACTGCTTGCTTTCGCAATTTTGATTTATTCAGCATTGCTGATGATGACGAAGAGACGACTCGAAACTTCAGAGCAGAGTGGAGAGACACGAACAAACCTCCAAAAGGTGGATGGCCTGTCCATGAAGCGCAGATCATTATGACTGGTAACAATGTTTATTTAAAAAAAAAAAACATTAAAGTCTTTACATGCTATTTGATATATACAATCACAGTATATTTGAAATGAATGTTTAAGTTATTAATGTGTTGTACTTCTAACATACTCTTATAACATGGTAGGTGGTGGTGAGGGCGCTAAAACTCGTCATACTTGACTGGCATTTGTAAGAACGATTTATTGTGTGTTGTGCTTTACAATAAAATCCCCCAAATCACAAAATAAATTAAACCAGATATAATTTAACTTCAGTTTTGATTCAGTGTTGGCTGTTCATCTTAATTTGTATGGTCAAAGCACAGTATTTTTATGACAAATAAATATAATCCCCAAATATCTGTGGACATAATGCAGGGTTTTATTTATTTTATTTTTATTTTAGGAAAAGAAGGCGAACTAAGAAGAAAACTTAATGACCTAACAAAAATGCCCTGTCCTAAAATGAAGAGAGTACCTAAACCAAACAAAAAACTTCAAATTTCAGATGATAGTGACCTTGATGAACCACAGTTACCGGTGAGATAATTACTGCAAATATTAAATAAATGTATTGCAGGATTGTTTTTTTTTAATCATATTCATATATATATATATATATTTTCATTTTAAACTCTTTTCCTCTCTGAATACAGCACAGAATAAGAAAGAAAACCGATGGAGCTTCAAGAATTAGATCCCGTCATATTCTACAGACATTTAAAGAGTCCAGTGAAGTTGAGCTACAGCAAAACGTTAAGCAGCTCGAAAAGGAAAACACAAGACTTAAAAATGAAAACCAATGTCTTCGAAACCGTATGGTTGATGGTAAGTTTTTTTATTTATAGCAAATAATTCTTTACCTTGATAAATGTTATTCTTCAGTAATTTAGATTCCAGAGTAATGTATTATAGTTGATCATACTGAAGTAATCTAGAACCACAATACAGACTCTTAATGTGCACTGTCTAATAGTTTAATAATACTGATTATTAAATAAAGTTTTTCAACATAACTTCATAATCCTACATTAATGACTATATGCATTACATTAGACCTGGTAATTGTTGTATTTTATCTCTTTTATTTTTTTCGTAGCTAATGTTAATGACCCACAAAAAGGTCAGTTTGCCAATAACATAGAGCAAGTCTCTCAAGTATAATTGCAGGCATTGATGGTTTTGTTTTCACTTTGTATTAAATATATTACTAGAAATGATTATCATTTAATACTAAGGTTTTTTTCTCCAGAGATTCCAGACCTTTTGGACAATCTGAAAAAAATTGTAACAAAAGCCACATTTATCAGCAATGAAGACAAAAGTGTGTCACCATCAAGTGGTTCTGACAGCCCCACAGCAAATTGTTCTGAATCTGACAAAGAATCACCAAAACAGGTATAACACTCTTGGTCTACAATATTACAAAGACAAGGTAAAAATATATATATTGAAAACAAATATTGGTTGTAAACAATCTAATGATGCTACATTATCAGTTATATTCATAGTTAAAGTTGATAATAAGAATGTAATTGAATTATGGGTGTCACAGATTCACTGACTTTATTATGTCTGTAAATTAATAAACTTAGAATTGAGACATACTGTGGTCTTTAATAACACATTTCTGTAACAAAATCACAGCCTCACTGATAATGTATTCCACTTAACATAATATAAGAATAGTTTGGGGATAAACTTGTTTTTTATTTACCATTGTCTTTTAGGTGGAAATATTCCCAGGCACTGGAGTTTACATTGACAAACTGCCCTGGATCCTTGCAGAGAGGTGCAGCACGAATACGTCATATGCAAGAACCCTGACGGTTGCTGTCTTTGACTTTCCAACATTACTAAAGAGCAATCTTCGTGGTGGTGGCAGCAAGAGAGATCCAACTTCGGAGACATTAAGATCCTCATTGATGTTATTGAGGATCATATACAGCTGCCTTCGGAAGGACACGACGTGTTTCAGTTGCGGGGCTTTGCAGCCCAGCGGGACCCTCTTAATGCCGGACATCAGCTGCCCGAGCCGGTGCGGATGAACGGAGGGACGTTAGACAGCGTTACCTTCCGGGCAGGAGCAGCGAGCGGCAACACCGGGGTGAAAGTGTCGTCTAACACTGTGCCATTAGCCACTAGCTGATTGAGCAGATCAGTGGTTTTTAAGAAGATAACAATGGCAGCAGACTTGATATTTTCACACCCTGCTACCTCCCCAACCGCTAACACACACTGCTCTAGGGGGCAGAACTGCACCGGAGCGATCTTGACTCCATGGCGTCGGGTCAGTTTTTCAAAAGACGCATTCAGGGGGTCCGACCCCCCGACCCGGGAAGAACTACCGGTACTCCCCCCTCCCCTCCCCTGTTCCCCCACAATAAGAAAAGCACTGAAAACAGAAGACAAAATAAACAAACTGAAAAAAGTAAAGCAACAAAAAAACGCAGCCAAAGGACAGAGCTCTCAGCAGCACTCCCGCTCACTGCAGACCCCTCCCACACACTCCCAGCTGAGAGAGAGAGAGAGAGAGAGTTAGTGTCTGTCTGTCTCTATCTCTCTGTAGATGCATCATAGGGAACATATGTAACAATCTCTCTTTTTGTTTACCAAAAATGAGAATGAACGTATTTCAAGTGGGTGTTGCCTTGGTTGGAAACGTTTTAAGATTATTTATGAAGTGTAAAGTGGATTTGTCTCAGTTCTCCGTAGTTTTCAATGTATGTGCCATTCAGTAGTGTTCATGTTACAGATGTGCCCTATGCAGTGGTAGGGTCAATAAAATGTCAGTAAAACTTTATTTTAGCAATTATGGAGGGGAAGAACTGCAAATAGCGGGTCCCCACTAATTATCTAACTTACCAACAACGTTTAAAATTAGGTCTTGCGAAGCTGCCAAATAATGCTGTATAATCGTATGTGTCTTCATGCACCGGCTGCTATAGTCTGATAGCTTTGATTATATATACATATTTTCTCATGAACCACAAATGCTATTTGCTTGATTTTTACAGAGTATGTTATAAATACCATTGTTATGAAGCCTGACAAATTGTATGCTGTAATTATGAATATTTTCAAATCATTTGTTTGTTTTTCCTAACATGTTACAAATGTTCCCTATGTGAAAGATGCATTATATCTTAATAACGTCTAAACAATTAAAGATATACAGATTATTATTTTCGGTAAAGTTATAACACATTGCTATTAACTATGTGTGTCAGTAAAAGTTTAAAAAATCCTAATAATTTTATATTGATCCTGCAAAATAGGTGTTTAGGGAACATTTGTAACATTAGGGTTACGATTTGCCATAGACGCGGAATGAGTTTGATTGTGATGTTAAATGGGGTTTAAAGACGCAGTCGCCTCGGTGCTGATTACTATTGCTGTGTTTCTCCACTTCTACTCCATGCTTGGGAACGCCCACATCCAGTGACGTCAAAACCGGTGGAAAAGCGGGCCGGTTCAAAAAAGATCAGCTGGATCCCAGGCCGAGCACCAGCTCCGGCTCCAGCACCGGCACCATGTCGCTGGAAAAGCGCTAAGTGAGCTCACAGTGAGCTCAGTGTAATGTCTGCTCTGGTGAGCTCACAGTGTGACCTAGTCGTGAGTTCACGTCTTCACTGGGTAGTCCATGACAACTTAATTGACTCAATTCTTGGGCTTAATTGGTCAAAATGACCATTGATTGAAGGTACTCAGGGACTGATGTGTAGAGAGACTTATTAAACCTGCAGGATTGTGGTTTTCCCAGAACAGAATTAACCAGTGTAGCGTTATGTTGGGTGTATTCTGATAAGAGCATTTTAGCTCTGAGCTGAAGCACTGATCTAAAGAAGACCTCTCCCCCCCAAATTTATCAGATTTCCTTAACTCATCAGCATGTGAACTGGTTTACATCAAAGTGACAGTCTTGGGAGGATGGCACCAAGAATGGGCCAAATAGCTTGGAATCCCTGCTGTGAGATGTCTGGGGAAGGGGGCCTGTAGGAAATAAAAACTCTTTGAAATGGACGAGAGCCGAAATCCCGACACAGAGCTACGAACCCGTGCCAACCGGCATTTCCAAAAGATGGCATGGATTGACATCAGTCATAAATCAAGCCCCCCTCCAATAGGACACTGGGGGCTGAAGCCGAAATCCAATCTCACAAACTAAAGAACCAATCACCTATTGATCTGACAGGCGTATAAAGGGTAACGCACGGCATCTCTCTCTCTCTCTCACCTAAACCAGTAACTCGCTGCCACAGCTCAACTTGTATCTCTGTTGCCAGAACCGGAACCAGAAACCAACTAAGTCTTTACCAGCAACAGAAGGGTTAAACTGGGAGAAGGAGATTGAGCCGTACGAAGAATTCTTTTAAAGGACTTTATTAAATAAAGAACTTTACAGACTGCGCTGCCCGCCTGTGCCCAGGCATCCAGCTGGACAATTGACTAAGTCGACTGAATACGAAAGTCATTTAAATAGCTATTTGAGTCTTAAGAAACTTGACCCTTGGAACGAACAGGGCCCTGCTTTCCTCAAAGACTTTGTCTTCAAGTAACTACGGTGGAACCCTGCTTACAAAGAAGATTTTGTGCACAACCTTGGAGCCTTCAAACCAGTGGAAAATCTGTTTGGAAAAGACTCTACATTCGCGAAACCCCAACTTCCAGGTGCATCGACTGAGTGGAAGTTCTTGGACAAAGCCGAACCGGACTGCCTTTGTTCCAAACCACACGGACCTCGTGCCGTGTGCTGTTATCTGAGCCCGAAGCCAGAGAGGCCTCTCTGCGACGAAGTTCACATAAGTTTAACAGTTTGGAGTTTGTGATTCATGACATTTGAGAAATCAATTAGAAATGTTAATCTGTGATTCATAACTCTAGAATGTGTAATATCATTTAGTTTTCTTAAATATAAATGTGTGTTGCATTCAACTGTTTTGTTGATAATTTTAGAAATAAAATCTGTCAACGCTGAGAAATATCTTCTCATTCCTGTTTAACTGTTTAGTCTGAAATTGACACAAGTTAATAGACACCAGATTATAGGTGGCCCTGCCTATCCTTAATCATTGAATAATAATCAGTTAAGGGAAATTGTGGTAACAAGTAATGATAGGATCTTTCTCTCCACCTAAACGTTAATGAGACTGATATATATATAACGAGAAGTTACCTGACATAAATACTAACCTGCATAGTTATTGAATGTCTGACTAACAATACTAATGAGAGACTCACCTTCGTCTTACTAACCGGTATTGTAGTCAATGTGTTTATAACCTTTTTTGTTTAATGATTTGTGTGTTATCATATGCGATCCCATGGTCTTTGATTTGGTCACGGAAGTGATTTGTCTTTGATTTGTTGATCTAGAGTTGAATTTTAATTAGTTTTTCCCTTTTGTATAATTAGTGTAGTGCTACATTTAGTCTTTGTTTTTGAATAAATTTGACAATTTATATCTTTGGAATTGGTGTCTGCATCCAATTATTACAGAAAATGAGTTCTACAAGATTCCAGGATTCGTGATAAGGTGATACTATAAATTCACTTCTTTAATTGAATTTTATAAGTGTACCTTACGCTACACCTTTGACCACCACGTCTTCCTCCTCCCACTGCTTGACCTCTATTGTGACCTGGATCACCTGCCGGCTCCATGTTATCGCTGTGTTGTTGAGGTGGATAGCACGCATTTCACTCGATACTCGTACCACAATGTGAAATCAATCATCAATAACCAGTTGGCAGTATTGGAAAAGCAATTACAAGGGCCTGCATACATACAGTAATGTCAAATCTGATGTGGAAGAACAATTCCTTTATCCCTCTGTTCTCCACCAGGGTTGTGCTGATCGCCTCGATTGGCAAGTTTGCAGTGTGAGGAGTGGATCCATGTCGTCGTTCCTAGGCACTTCACAGCTGTGTGGGTGGTCAGGAGCACCTGGTAGGGCCCTGTCCACCTGGGCTGTTGGGAGGACTTTCTCTTGTGTGCTTTGATATACACAGTCATCTTGCTGGAAGGGGTGGTAAACCTGCTGGGATGGTTCAGTCTGGGCGGCTTTCATCTGTGAATGGACAGCTTCGAAAGCACGTGTTAGTCCCATACAAAAAGACAACATAGCATCATCCATCAAGTGGATGTCCATTTCCCTTACAGACAATGGAGGAGTGATGGAGAGTCTCATAAGTCATCCCATAATAATCTCACACGGAGAAAGACCTGTTTTTCTCAATTTGCTGACGATTTCATTGTCATTAGGACTATAGGAAGGGGATCTGGACGTTTGAGTCCTGTTTGTTTGCATATATTAGACAGCTTATTCTTTAATATCCCATTTTGTTTCTCCACTGCTCCAGCTGACTGAGCCTGATGGGGCAGTGAAAATGTTGTTTACCTCGCAGGGCTTTGCATAGTTCCTGCACTATTGTCCCAGTGAAGTGAGTGTTCCTATCACTGGAAATTTCCCTGGAATGCGAAATCTACATATAACATCCCTTAACTGTATTTTTGCTACTTTTACTACTTCAGCCTTCCTACGGGATAGGCTTCAACCCATTTAGAACACCTATATATTATTACAAGTATATATTCATATCCACAACATTTAAGCTTTTGAACACAATCTATTTGCATATTGCAGGATTATGAGCTTGACAAATGTGGCAAGTTCTACAATATTGCTAAGCTGTTACTATAAAACCTGGGGCAAACCAATTTAAAAGACTGATGCACACATCCCCCCTTTGCCCGTGTGGCCAACACCATGCGCCACATGGGCAAACCAGGGAAAGAGTGCCTGTGAGGCAACCAATGCATTAGCAAATGTTTGAGCTCTCTTATGGAAGGTGCAGTGGCCAGTTGCAATTTCCTGGAGCTTTTACAGTGCATCTCAAATTAAATTTCATCCAGCCCCAGGTCATAAAAGTCAAACCCTAGTTACGACATACATAACACATACATTTTGTTGCTTCAAAGAGAATACAAAAGTCAGCAAAACATTCTTTTTTACAAATTCAGTTTGTAAACTGTATTGTACATATATTTGTTGCGTTTTGATTTATAAACATTATACATTGTACAAATCTTAAGTGAAGGGCAATGGACTGATTCTGACTTCATGGCTGTCATTCTATTCATTTGAATAATGTGACATCTCCACTAATAGTACATTATAAATTAAACTATCAATAGAAGAATATGTGCTACTGCGGACGTCATCTGAGCAGTTTCACAATATATTGTAGATTCCTATAATCTGGAAAACCTTTAATTATAGTATTTTAACTTATTTCTCCACTGAGTCAAGCATCACTTCAGCGTAGTGGACCTCAGCATTGGTCTGTTCAAGTTGCTGTGAGGCTGTCTTTAAAGCCGCGCCCTCGGCCTACTGTGTCTCAACAAGAACACCAGCATCTTCTCCATATGGGTCAGACATCGGTTCCTTCAGGACACGATTCATAATATGCATATCTGCCATGTGGAATAAATCAGTCTGAAGACACAATGTGTGGTTCACACAACATCAGAGATCGTCCTTATAAAAGGCATCTCTATCACATTAGTTGACATTCGCACAATCTATAAGGTTTCTAGTAAAGGGACAATTCAAAATAATAATAATCTTGATTCCAATTTATCTCATTTTTCAAATTATTTCAGTACAGCACTCAGCTGTCGTCAGCAGCATCATATCTCCTGTGTTTATTGAATCAGCTTTACTTCCTAGTGTAGATACTCTTTTTGTGTGGAGTTGTCAAAGTTTCAAAACAATGTGCTTATCTTTGTCCTTTTATCTAACTTAAATACCTGAGAACATTACAATAACTATTACAGCAGCTCCTTCAACACCATAGTTAATAGTAGTTGGGTAAATGATGGCAGTTATTAATCTTTGTTTCTCAATTCATTTTTTACCAATAAACCATAATTTGAAATTATTTCCATACTCCTATTATTCCTATTTTCATTATTATTAGTTTTATGCGGTTGTCATCTAGTATGTGACGTATTCGTCTGTATCAACATCAATATTATTATCATTATTAATACAAGCAGTGTAAATTACCATTCATTACACTCTTGCTCTGTTTGTAATAAGTTATGAACCCTTACACGTACTTACAGTCTCTGCCTTGTCTCTGACTTCTCTCTCTCTCTCTCTCTCTCTCTCTCTCTCTCTCTCTCTCTCTCTCTCTCTCTCTCTCATCTCAGGCTGCTTGTCTGCTCAGGCGAACAGGGGGAGCAGAGGAGCACATACGGCCCTTGCCCCCTGCCCCCCTCTTCCTAATTGATAGGGTATTTCTGTTTGTGAAAGGACTATTTCCAAACAGTTTTATAACTTGCCATGACTATGTTTCATTAAATTAGTTATGTTACACCTTTAGTTATACCTGTAGTAACTTCATTATTTTCCCTCATATTCCAGTCAATCACCATCAGAGTCTCTCGTGGCAGTACATTTGTCTCACACAGAACAAACTCTCCTTTCTCAACCGCTTTCAATTTTGGATAACATCGCACTGCATCCCAACAGCTGTTCTTTCTCCTATTCCTAATTTCTTACAAGAAAATGCAAGTTATATTTGATCGATTTGTATTATTACTATTTATATACATTTCACTACATTATTGTAGTTAATGAATGTATTTAATCTTTGGAAAATAAGCCTTTTCATTGATCTCAATAATGATGTCCAGGTACTTCAGGAAAGCACATTTTCAAAAAATGTGTCCAGTCAATGATTTCCCCAACTAAGAACCTGCGTGGGCACTAAGACTGTCCTCCTGCGCGGCTCATGTCTTTATTGTGTCACTTCCTCCTATTGAAGTCCAATCTACACCAGTACAGGTTCAGAAGAACTGTTCCCGAATCCAGATTGAACTGATCAATAGTTAATTTCTTACCTACACATTGTATTTAGGGATCTATTTCTAGGGATTTAAAAACTCTTCATTGTGGAACTCATAGCTTCCAAATGAGCACATCGTTAATTTCCTGGAGTATCTGGTTATCTATTTATCAATATGTAAGAAACCTTCACCGAATGTTTGTGGTTGCCTCGGATTCCTATTTCTAAATTTGGCTCTAATTCCATTTCTAACATGTTACTTTTAACTTCTGTATTCGTAAGACCTATTTAAATAACTTAATTTTGTATTATTATTTCTGTTTGCAATAGCATTCTGTGTACAGTTAAATGCTGACTTTCTTGTAGGTCTGTTATTACAACATATTTAACTGGCGTTTTTTAGCTATCATTCTGTAACTATTTGTGACTTATGACTCTCTTAGTCATATTCTGGACTATACAGTACATGAAAAAGTCAAAATATGGACATTTACCTTGCGCAAACTGAAAACGTACAAACATACAAAGAGACACATATTAATTTATATCCATAGTAAATTCAGATACCATGGTTTTGGTTGGCATGTTATATTGACCTGCAGTGTCTCAAACTACCCTTATTTATTACTTATCTAGTAATTTTCCTTCAGTATCTTGAGGACTGTCATTTATACTGAAAAACATATATATATATTTTTAATTTGTCTTCGGGGCATTCAGATTGAATTATGCCTGTTGTCTTTTCTTTCTTTTCTCTAACAAATGTTTTAAGATAGCTAGCTTTGGTTTCTCATTTTTTAATGCTTTGTATTCCTATTTTGCAAAACCGTTTTTAGGTGCTCAAGTCTATCTGAATCAAAAGTCCCATCTTCTGGAAACCTTAATTTTCTGTCACCTATTGTCCAGTCAAACGCACCGCTTCACTCCATAGTTATCATACATGTACCTTACATGTGTACCTTTAAGTGGCGGGTCGCCCGTCTTACTAGAGCTGTTCCCACACAGTAACACGTTTTCCCATTTTCTATGTATCGTTTTGTACACAACAACCAAGGCGTGCAAGCCCGCAAAATAACAATAAACGACAGGGGAGAAAACATAGCAAAAAACAAGAAAACACAAATAATACTAAATCCTATATAGGAATAACAACAAACATGCTTTTCAATGTTTGCATTTATAGAACTTGTATATAACTTAATGACTTTTCTTCATTTACCATAAACACTATAAACTTCTATAAACTATAAACATGTTATTTTATATTATCACCGGCGTATCAGATATTGAACAATTAATTAGCGCTCCTTTTTTTTTTTTTTCTAATAGTAGGTCAAACCCACTTAAGCCTGCGGGAACCCAGACAGGAAAACACAGTCCTGTTCCTTCACAAACAAGAAGACACAGTCAAGTCTATGGTAACCCTAAGAAACCATGCTCCTCGGTTATTGGTGTCAATGGATCTCATTATCCTGAAACTTTCATGATCGAAACATGGAATACTGTTTGTCAGTTTCCATAAAACTATGCATTAAGAGTAATGCAACAGTCACTTATCATTTTGAGCAGCTGTATCAATTGATAGTTAGATCTTTGTAATGAAATGAATAGACAGTGATCTCAGATGTAATGTGTGAATTGCATTTTGAAATGGTAATACTTTGATGTTAAGTTGTGTCATTTTAGTTCAATGAACAAATGATCTGAGGTTGATGTGTATTGTATCCAAGCAATTGTAAAAAAGTGTTAGAGTTTTGAAAAATGTGCATTTTGATCATCGGGTGTGAGTTTAGTGTCTAGAGTTTTGAAAAATGACATCAAGGTTCTGAAATGAGTGCCAAAGTGATTGTAAAAAAGTGTAATATCAGGGGACAGTGGCTATTAGTGATCTGGCCTTCCGTGGCCTCTGTATTAATGTAACAGGTCACATTGTATTTGTACACTGATACTTGATAGTATAATATAGTACAAGTAAAAAACATACATAGGTATCATAGAAGTATTTTTCAGAAATGATTATGTATAGTTATCAAAATGGAGAGGAAATGCTAAATCCAGTCTCCCCAGGCTGAGCTTCTATTGCTGCACCTGCTGGCCCCACTATATGGATAGAGCCACACCAAGTACAAGAGTCTCCCCATTGCTATTTATATCTCCCTATCCAATCTTATATACGTGTCAGGGTGGGGTGCCTATTCCCCTGCATGCTTTGAAACCTATAGCACCTGGGACGCACACTTGGGATCCGGTTCCTCTGCCCCTCACATACACATGAGGAATCCTAGGTGCTCAACACGTCATACTGTCTCTTTCATCTCATGTGTAAACTATGGACAAATACATGACTAAACGTGTTTAGTTGCTTTTCCCAGAATGCTTTGCGCCACGATATGCAAATAACGGGGACTATGATTGGCTCCCTGACATTACCCACACTGCGACTGATGCTACCCATTTCACTACCCAACAAAGACCCATAATATGCATGTGTCTGTCTGTCTGTCTGTCTGTCAAAGTATGTGTCTGTGTCTGTTTGTGTGTGTTTGTGTGTCTGTCTCTGTGTGAAAATGTGCCTGTCTCTGTGTGAAAGTGAGTGTGTCTGTGTCTGTGTCTGTCTGTCTGTGAAAGTGAGTGTGTGAAAGTGTGTGTGAGTGTCTGTCTGTCTGTCTGTCTTTGAAAGTGTGTGTGAGTGTCTGTCTGTCATTTAACTTGCACATCTGTTAGGGCACCATATGCAGAGATGTACACATATTGTTCCTTTTCCATATACACTCACCTAAAGGATTATTAGGAACACCATACTAATACTGTGTTTGACCCCCTTTCGCCTTCAGAACTGCCTTAATTCTACGTGGCATTGATTCAACAAGGTGCTGAAAGCATTCTTTAGAAATGTTGGCCCATATTGATAGGATAGCATCTTGCAGTTGATGGAGATTTGTGGGATGCACATCCAGGGCACGAAGCTCCCGTTCCACCTGTAGCGTAAGGTACACTTATAAATTTCAATTAAAGAAGTGAATTTATAGTATCACCTTATCACGAATCCTGGAATCTTGTAGAACTCAATTTCTGTAATAATTGGACACAGACACCAATTCCAAAGATATAAATTGTCAAATTTATTCAAAACAAAGACTAAATGTAGCACTACACTAATTATACAAAAGGGAAAAACTAATTAAAATTCAACTCTATATCAACAAATCAAAGACAAATCACTTCCGTGACCAAATCAAAGACCATGGGATCGCATATGATAACACAAATCGTTAAACAAAAGAGGTTATAAACACATTGACTACAATACCAGTTAGTAAGATGAAGGTGAGTCTCTTGTTAGTATTATTAGTCAGACATTAAATAACTACGCAGGTTAGTATTTATGTCAGGTAACTTCTCGTTATATATATATCACTCTCATTAACGTTTAGGTGGAGAGAAAGATCCTATCATTACTTGTTACCACAATTTCCCTTAACTGATTATTATTCAATGATTAAGGATAGGCAGGGCCACCTATAATCTGGTGTCTATTAACTTGTGTCAATTTCAGACTAAACAGTTAAACAGGAATGAGAAGATATTTCTCGGCGTTGACAGATTTTATTTCTAAAATTATCAACAAAACAGTTTAATGCAACACACATTTATATTTAAGAAAACTAAATGATATTACACATTCTAGAGTTATGAATCACAGATTAACATTTCTAATTGATTTCTCAAATGTCATGAATCATGAACTCCAAACTGTTAAACTTATCTGAACTTCGTCGCAGAGAGGCCTCTCTGCCTTCGGGCTCAGATAACAGCACACGGCACGAGGTCCGTGTGGTTTGGAACAAAGGCAGTCCGGTTCGGCTTTGTCCAAGAACTTCCACTCAGTCGATGCACCTGGAAGTTGGGGTTTCGCGAAATAGAGTCGTTTCCAAACAGATTTTCCACTGGTTTGAAGGCTCCAAGGTTGTGCACAAAATCTTCTTTGTAAGCAGGTTTCCACCGTAGTTACTTGAAGACAAAGTCTTTGAGGAAAGCAGGGCCCTGTTTGTTCCAAGGGTCAAGTTTCTTAAAACTCAAATAGCTATTTAAATGACTGACACTTTCGTATTCAGTCGACTTAGTCATTTGTCCAGCTGTAAAACTCCACTGATCAGGTGGGCACAGGCGGGCAGCGCAGTCTGTAAAGTTCTTTATTTAATAAAGTCCTTTAAAAGAATTCTTTGTACGGCTCAATCTCCTTCTCCCAGTTTAACTCTTCTGTTGCCGGCAAAGACTTGGTTGGTTTCTGGTTCCGGTTCGGGCAACAGAGCTACAGGTTGAGCTGTGGCAGCGAGTTACTGGTTCAGGTGAGAGAGAGAGAGAAAGAAAGGCCGTGTTTGTCCTTTATAGTCTATCAGATCAATAGGTGATTGGTTCCTGAGTTCTTGAGATTGGATTTCGGTTTCAGCCCCCAGTGTCCTATTGGAGGGGGGCTTGATTTATGACTGATGTCAATCCATGCCATCTTTTGGAAATGCCGGTTGGCCTGGGTTCGTAGCTCTATGTCGGGATTTCGGCTCTCATCCACTTCAAAGAGTTTTTATCACCTACAGGCCCCTTTCTCCAGACATCTCATAGCAGAATAACAAACTATTTGGACTCTTCTCGGTGCCATCCTCCCCAAAACTGTCACTTTGATGCAAACCAGTTCCAAGCTGATGAGCTAAGGAAATCTGATAACTTTGGGGGGGAGAGGTCTTCTTTAGATCCGTGCTTCAGCTCAGAGCCCAAATACTCTTATCCAAATACACCCAACATAACGCTACATACCCCCTTTCTTGAATGGGACTGAGGTCGACTAGGGCGTTATCCCCTTCAAGACAAAATAAGACGTTAAGCATTTATCTCAAAGTTATGTAACAGAATTCAACAGTGGACTTCACCATTCATGACCCCGAGAAATCAAAGAAAACAAACTAATAGTTCATTATTTAAGCAGAATGTATTCCAATCAAATTGACAATCCTATACTAGCACATATACAGGTTACATATTATAACACAAGTACATTAAAACAAAAAAACAATTGGTATTACTCAGTATTGAGTATGGTTACTGACGGTAACCAATAGGTGGAAGTTGATTAACAGAGGGAGGTGACTGGGAATTCAGGTGTTATTCAGGCACCTGACCTTCACTATGTCTATAATAGTTGGTAGGGACCTGGGTTCGAATGGTTGGCTTACATGGTAAGCCGGTGCCCCCTTTAGGGACATGCACAAAAAATGGTCTCATTGGGAAGTTGTACCTTGGTGGCTGTATCATATCTGTCATTCAATTCCACCGGCTTTGGTGATTCAACTTGAGCCCACAACCTGTTCAATAGATCCTGACCAATGATCAACTTCTCTGTTTCAAATTTGGAAATATAAACTGGATGAACCAACTTAATCTTCCCAAAGGTGAACTCTAACAATGCCTTTTGAGTGAGCTGTGCCTTAGTCTCTGTGTAACTTGTAATGTTCACACTACAAGCTTCCACTTTCAGTCGTTGGTCTGAGGTTTCCATAATTTGTTTCAGGTTGCCCATTGTGGTGGCAGACATTAAACAAATTTCAGCCCCAGTGTCCAACAAGGCTCCTCACTCCCACACATTCTCAATGGTCACTTCTATGTAAACTTGCTTGGCTCTGCCTCTCTGTGTCAGATCACCCAGTAACATCACCAAAGGTTCAGCTTGCCTGCAGGCAACTTCCCCCACTGGGAGGTCCCAGTGGGCTGATGTGTCAGAGAAACCCCCCTGCTGTTCCTCACATCCAATCAAAAACACAGAGGCGGGGACAGGGGGTGGTTCCAGAGCTAGTCATTCCTTAGGTGGCGAGTCCGGCCCTTTACCCTGGCTACTAACTTCCAGTTTGGGAAGAGGGGGCAAAGGGAGCAGAGCTAAGCGTAGCAGTAGCTCAGAAACTGCAACATTGCTCAGAGACTGAGTTAACCCACCTAGGCTAGGAGCAGATTTCTTTTTTTTATTGTAAGCCTGGGTGTCTTGGATTCCATCCTTGGGAGGTTCTTTCCTTCTTTGAATCTCTGTCCCCTCTAACTCCAGTGGAGAAATAGGGCTCTCAGAGCGCCTTGCCAGTACTTGGGTGCTTGAATCTTTACGATCAGAAGTGCTATTGTACTTGCTTTCCCAAGCTTTCTGTGCCATTTTTTCGAATTTCAGCTATGTTCATATACGTTGCGTCTGCATGTAATATGATCATTTCCTTAATCGTTGGGAACAAATTAGCAACAAACAACCCTTTAAAGCTCACCTCTTCCTCGGCCCCGGGTCGATCTTGACCCGCAAAATAGGTTTTCCTAAGCTTTTCATAGTAATCACGGGGGGACTCATGCTTACCCTGTTTGATCTGGTGTGCGGCAGTCACTGCTGCCACTGGATCAATGAACCTGGAATAGTCCCTAACTAATGCTCTGCACAAGCGTTGAAACCTATCGCAGACCATGGACCCTTGCCTCTCCATCCAAGAATGGACTTGGCGAGAGGTAGTTTTGCGGATTAGGAGAACCTTTTCCTTCTCCGTAGCCTCAGGATAGAAACTCAAAGCATACTTAATGTCCTTAATATACGCTTCCACATTTCCTTCCTTGTCTGCTGGGTTAAAGGTTTCACAATCTTTAGCCAGTTCTCTCAACTGGCGCATGTTAACCTTTCGGTCTGGACTCTCGGGAGAGGAAGTTCGTCTGTGCGACGAGCTTCTTACCCTGGATGGAGAAAAACTACAGGGAGGGGTACGATCAGGACGAGGCAACCCGGGGCCTAAATGTGGAGACGGTGTGCGACTCCGTGCATTGGCCGGTTCCGGCTGTTCCTTTATGCTGTCAGGTGTCAGCTTTGCAGCCCACCAAGAGGCAGCTTTCAGGGCCCCTATTTGTTGCTTGAGACGCTCATTTTCAACTTCAGTTGATTTGAGTTCTCCCCTAAGCACCTGATTTACTCTCCTCATTTCTTCACTGTCCCTTTTTAAATGTATGACCTCGCCTTCGAGTATCTCCATTTTTACAGTGCCCAAATCTTTCTCCCTGACTGTTTTGCAAAGACGCATTTCCAAAACATCCCGGTCCTTCAAAACTATCCTTTCATTTTCAACCGCTTTACATCTGTCATTTTGCAGACCTTTTACTTGGATCAGAGTTGTTTCCAATTCAACTTGACATTGTCTTAAATCATTTCCTAATTGCTCTCTCTGTTCAATTAAGTCCTCTTTTTCAGCATTCAACACAATGACTTGTTTTCCACAAGTATCTAGCTTTCCTTCAAATTCTAAAACCATTCCATGCCGTTTGGCTCTTTCTTCTTTCGCTTTAGCATACTTTTCTCCTAGCTTTTTCAGTTTTTCAAACTTGCTTATGATCCAGTTCACTACCCTTGAGCTCGCAAGTGCTAAGCTAGCCATAACTTTCATCACCTCTATCGACTCTTTTTCGAGTTGCGTCGTAGTGTCGTTTACCAACTGAGTTCGACGCGACTCTACTTCAAAGTCCAAACTGCCTAGGCGTCCAAGGAATTCAGGAATCTCTGTTCCTGGTACCTTAACAATCAATGCTTCACATGGGGACATTTGGGTAATCATTGTTTTGGCTATTCAGTAACAACCCAACAGAACAGTACTCGATTAATCACCTAATGACTCTAATGCCAACGCTTAGGATATCAACAATTTATCACAAGTAACTAAAACAGACTTAATCTTTTGTGACTTTGGATTTATGACTGATGTCAATCCATGCCATCTTTTGGAAATGCCGGTTGGCCTGGGTTCGTAGCTCTATGTCGGGATTTCGGCTCTCATCCACTTCAAAGAGTTTTTATCACCCACAGGCCCCTTTCTCCAGACATCTCATAGCAGAATAACAAACTATTTGGCCTCTTCTCGGTGCCATCCTCCCCAAAACTGTCACTTTGATGCAAACCAGTTCCAAGCTGATGAGCTAAGGAAATCTGATAACTTTGGGGGGGAGAGGTCTTCTTTAGATCCGTGCTTCAGCTCAGAGCCCAAATACTCTTATCCAAATACACCCAACATAACGCTACACACCACATCCCAAAGATGCTCTATTGGGTTGAGATCTGGTGACTGTGGGGGCCAGTTTAGTACAGTGAACTCATTGTCATGTTCAAGAAACCAATTTGAAATGATTCGACCTTTGTGACATGGTACATTATCCTGCTGGAAGTAGCCATCAGAGGATGAGTACATGGTGGTCATAAAGGGATGGACATGGTCAGAAACAACGGGCCGTGGCATTTAAACGATGCCCAATTGGCACTAAGGGGCCTAAAGTGTGCCAAGAAAACATCCCCCACACCATTACATCCACCACCACCAGCCTGCACAGTGGTAACAAGGCATGATGGATCCATGTTCTCATTCTGTTTACGCCAAATTCTGACTCTGAAATCGAGACTCATCAGACCAGGCAACATTTTTCCAGTCTTCAACTGTCCAATTTTGGTGAGCTTGTGCAAATTGTAGCCTCTTTTTCCTATTTGTAGTGGAGATGAGTGGTACCCAGTGGGGTCTTCTGCTGTTGTAGCCCATCCGCCTCAAGGTTGTACGTGTTGTGGCATCACAAATGCTTTGCTGCATACCTCGGTTGTAACGAGTGGTTATTTCAGTCAAAGTTGCTCTTCTATCAGCTTGAATCGAGTCGGCCCATTCTCCTCTGAGCTCTAGCATCAACAAGGCATTTTCGCCCACAGGACTGCCGCATACTGGATGTTTTTCCCTTTTCACACCATTCTTTGTAAACCCTAGAAATGGTTGTGCGTGAAAATCCCAGTAACTGAGCAGATTGTGAAATACTCAGACCGGCCCGTCTGGCACCAACAACCATACCACGCTCAAAATTGCTTAAATCACCTTTCATTCCCATTCAGACATTCAGTTTGGAGTTCAGGAGATTGTCTTGACCAGGACCACACCCCTAAATGCATTGAAGCAACTGCCATGTGATTGGTTGTTTAGATAATTGCATTAATGAGAAATTGAACAGGTGTTCCTAATAATCCTTTAGGTGAGTGTATATGTATGTATGTATGTATGCATGTCCAATTGCTTTGACAATTCAAATGCACTGAATTGAGAGAGAGAGAGAGAGAGAGAGAGAGAGAGAGAGAGAGAGAGAGAGAGAGAGAGAGTTGTAGTCCAGACCACTGCAAAATTCTTGCTGAAGTGATCTGGATCACCACCCAATGGCCCAAGGACCACTGCAAACTTGGATTTCAATGTATTTGTGTAATCTGTGTTGCAATAGCACCTACCATGTTCCTTTGTGGTGATCTGGTTAATTCTGATCTGGGAAAACCACAATCCTGCAGGTTTAATAAGTCTCTCTACACATCAGTCCCTGAGTACCTTCAACCAATGGTCATTTTGACCAATTAAGCCCAAGATTTGAGTCAATTAAGTTGTCAAGGACTACCCAGTGAAGACGTGAACTCACGACTAGGTCACACTGTGAGCTCACCAGAGCAGACATTACACTGAGCTCACTGTGAGCTCACTTAGCGCTTTTCCAGCGACATGGTGACGGTGCTGGAGCCGGAGCCGCTGCCCTTAGCCGGTGGCTAACCCACCTCTATGTTACAAATGTTCCCTAAACACTTATTTTGCAAGATCAATAATAATCCTTTAGGAAATTTAAACTTTTACTGACACACATAGTTAATAGCAATGTATTATAACTTTACCAAAAATAATAATCTGTATATCTTTAATTGTTTAGACGTTATTAAGATATAATGCATCTTTCACATAGGGAACATTTGTAACATGTTAGGAAAAACAAACAAATGATTTGAAAATATTCATAATTACAGCATACAATTTGTCAGGCTTCATAACAATGGTATTTATAACATACTCTGTAAAAATCAAGCAAATAGCATTTGTGGTTCACGAGAAAATATATATATATAATCAAAGCTATCAGACTATAGCAGCCGGTGTATGAAGACACATACGATTATACAGCATTATTTGGCAGCTTCGCAAGACCTAATTTGAAACGTTGTTGGTAAGTTAGATAATTAGTGGGGACCCTCTATTTGCAGTTCTTCCCCTCCATAATTGCTAAAATAAAGTTTTACTGACATTTTATTGACCCTACCACTGCATAGGGCACATCTGTAACATGAACGCTACTGAATGGCACATACATTGAAAACTACGGAGAACTGAGACAAATCCACTTTACACTTCATAAATAATCTTAAAACGTTTCCAACCAAGGCAACACCCACTTGAAATACGTTCATTCTCATTTTTGGTAAACAAAAAGAGAGATTGTTACATATGTTCCCTATGATGCATCTACAGAGAGAGAGAGACAGACAGACACTAACTCTCTCTCTCTCTCTCTCTCAGCTGGGAGTGTGTGGGAGGGGTCTGCAGTGAGCGGGAGTGCTGCTGAGAGCTCTGTCCTTTGGCTGCGTTTTTTTGTTGCTTTACTTTTTTCAGTTTGTTTATTTTGTCTTCTGTTTTCAGTGCTTTTCTTATTGTGGGGGAACAGGGGAGGGGAGGGGGGAGTACCGGTAGTTCTTCCCGGGTCGGGGGGTCGGACCCCCTGAATGCGTCTTTTGAAAAACTGACCCGACGCCATGGAGTCAAGATCGCTCCGGTGCAGTTCTGCCCCCTAGAGCAGTGTGTGTTAGCGGTTGGGGAGGTAGCAGGGTGTGAAAATATCAAGTCTGCTGCCATTGTTATCTTCTTAAAAACCACTGATCTGCTCAATCAGCTAGTGGCTAATGGCACAGTGTTAGACGACACTTTCACCCCGGTGTTGCCGCTCGCTGCTCCTGCCCGGAAGGTAACGCTGTCTAACGTCCCTCCGTTCATCCGCACCGGCTCGGGCAGCTGATGTCCGGCATTAAGAGGGTCCCGCTGGGCTGCAAAGCCCCGCAACTGAAACACGTCGTGTCCTTCCGAAGGCAGCTGTATATGATCCTCAATAACATCAATGAGGATCTTAATGTCATTTTTAAATTTAAGATCGACAATACCGACTACGTCGTGTTCGCTACTTCGGAGTCCATGAAGTGTTTCAGGTGTGGGAGCGAGGGGCATGTCGTGAGGAACTGTCCCGAGCAGGACAGGGAGCGGGAGGAGGAGCGGGGCGACGCGGGGAGGAATAGAGACACCGGCCCGCAGCCACAGATGCAGCGGGCAGACAGAGATCGAGCCCCGGCGGAGGAGACAGTCGCCGGTCGGACCGATGGTACCAGTGATGCCGTGACGGGGGAAGAGCTGCCCGGAGGCGATGACGCACAGCTGGGGGACGGGGTCGAGGCAGCGGGGGATAGTGACGACCGAGACGCCGGGGGGAGATGGTGTTGAGGCGGTGCACGGGGCGCTGGTTAGTGACGAGGAACAACCTCAGCAGCCAGCAGACGGGCGGACAGACACACAGGGTGTAGCCGAGGAGGAGGCAGGGCCAGGCTCGGCGGTACAAGCCGAGGCGCCGGGTGGAAAAAACGCACTAAGAAGGTGCTGGGAGGGAGCACGGACGGTGTTGGTAAATAGTGGCAGTAAAAGAAGTGGTGGCACAGTAGTGAAGCTGGGGTAGCGAGCGGCTTGGTGGGGAAAGGTCCGGCTACACGCTGGAGCATCGCGGCTCGGAGTGACAGTGAGGGCGGCTTCATGGATTCCTCTCTCGCCTCCTCGTCCTCGGTGAGTCAGAGCTGCAGTGAAGGATATCAGGAGGTTTTTAGAGAAAACGAAGGGAAAGAGGTCTGTTGTAGTGGAGCAGTTTTTCCCAGATCGTGCACGCCTGCTGGCCTCTATTAAGTTTTTACAGAAACCCTGACCTATCAATTTGTACAACACTCACTGAAAACCATGGTTGGGGTCAATTCCTGTTTTTCAATTCCAATTCCTCCTACAAATCAATTCAAAATTGCAATTACTTTTTGCATTCACAGAATATTCTTTATTGGAATTGAATTGAAAAGGGAATTAAAAATTGAATTGGAATTGACCCCAACCCTGTTGAAAACAAAACAAAAAATACAGATCTGGTTCTTCAAATCTTCACTCTGGTTTCATTCTGTGTCGTAGTTCATTTATCTTGCTGTTAATTGCACCACCAATTACACTCTTTGGGGTACTGGGCAATTTTTTCAAGGTAGCCCCTAAAAAACATGTATCACATAGATTTAATGACTTGCACATAGATATATAAAAATCTTTTAATAAACATACCACATATCTTTGAGAAGGGTTCATTAGTTACATATTGCCACAGTAAATCAACATTTTTGTGTGTGGGTGTATTTAAATGTTTTGGTGTATGCTCTTAAACTTGTCTTACACTAGTTCATAGTAAAATCTGTACTTGGCGAAGCAGCTATGCAAAGGCAGTCTTTTCTCCATTAATACCTTGCTTAAGCATTACATTGATGTGGCACAACTGGACTGAAATGTGAAGTATTTGCTCAAAAGTCAAATTTAAATGAGACATGAAAGTTTATATTGTCAAGGATCCCATGGCACTATTCATTATTATTATGTATTAATATGTCTGAAGCATTAATCCAAGGTGATTTACAAGGTGTTGTTGAAAGAGTGACGTGGCTGAATTCTAAGTCAGGCTTCCCTCAATCAGGTCTAACAAATTTGTTATGACTCCACCTTTACTGCTGTGTAGTAATCTGCTGGTACAAAATGGCTGCACCCCAGAGGGTGGTGGGTGAAGTGAGTCTGTAGAGCACTTTGGGATCTTTCCAGCTGCTACATGTAAGGTATTATTATTTATTAATAAATTAACTCTAGTCTCTGAAACTAAAACAAAGGCCAAAGGAACATTTCAAATGCTAACCCTTTGTGTTCTATACAGTTAAAAAGGAGAGTTAGAAATTTTGTACAACAGCATTTACATACCATATATGGCTTCCACCTTTAAGCGATCCAGAGGTGTCTTTTTCTCCGAAGTTGGATCTCTCTTGCTGCCACCACCACGAAGATTGCTCTTTAATAATGTTGGAAAGTCAAAGACAGCAACCGTCAGGGTTCTTGCATATGACGTATTCGTGCTGCACCTCTCTGCAAGGATCCAGGACAGTTTGTCAATGTAAACTCCAGTGCCTGGGAATATTTCCACCTAAAAGACAATGGTAAATAAAAAACAAGTTTATCCCCAAACTATTCTTATATTATGTTAAGTGGAATACATTATCAGTAAGGCTGTGATTTTGTTACAGAAATGTGTTATTAAAGACCACAGTATGTCTCAATTCTAAGTTTATTAATTTACAGACATAATAAAGTCAGTGAATCTGTGACACCCATAATTCAATTACATTCTTATTATCAACTATAACTATGAATATAACTGATAATGTAGCATCATTAGATTGTTTACAACCAATATTTGTTTTCAATATATATATTTTTACCTTGTCTTTGTAATATTGTAGACCAAGAGTGTTATACCTGTTTTGGTGATTCTTTGTCAGATTCAGAACAATTTGCTGTGGGGCTGTCAGAACCACTTGATGGTGACACACTTTTGTCTTCATCGCTGATAAATGTGGCTTTTGTTACAATTTTTTTCAGATTGTCCAAAAGGTCTGGAATCTCTGGAGAAAAAAACCTTAGTATTAAATGATAATCATTTCTAGTAATATATTTAATACAAAGTGAAAACAAAACCATCAATGCCTGCAATTATACTTGAGAGACTTGCTCTATGTTATTGGCAAACTGACCTTTTTGTGGGTCATTAACATTAGCTACGAAAAAAATAAAAGAGATAAAATACAAGAATTACCAGGTCTAATGTAATGCATATAGTCATTAATGTAGGATTATGAAGTTATGTTGAAAAACTTTATTTAATAATCAGTATTATTAAACTATTAGACAGTGCACATTAAGAGTCTGTATTGTGGTTCTAGATTACTTCAGTATGATCAACTATAATACATTACTCTGGAATCTAAATTACTGAAGAATAACATTTATCAAGGTAAGGAATTATTTGCTATAAATAAAAAAACTTACCATCAACCATACGGTTTCGAAGACATTGGTTTTCATTTTTAAGTCTTGTGTTTTCCTTTTCGAGCTGCTTAACTTTTTGCTGTAGCTCAACTTCACTGGACTCTTTAAATGTCTGTAGAATATGACGGGATCTAATTCTTGAAGCTCCATCGGTTTTCTTTCTTATTTTGTGCTGTATTCAGAGAGGAAAAGAGTTTAAAATGAAAATATATATATATATGAATATGATTAAAAAAAAACAATCCTGCAATACATTTATTTAATATTTGCAGTAATTATCTCACCGGTAACTGTGGTTCATCAAGGTCACTATCATCTGAAATTTGAAGTTTTTTGTTTGGTTTAGGTACTCTCTTCATTTTAGGACAGGGCATTTTTGTTAGGTCATTAAGTTTTCTTCTTAGTTCGCCTTCTTTTCCTAAAATAAAAATAAAATAAATAAAACCCTGCATTATGTCCACAGATATTTGGGGATTATATTTATTTGTCATAAAAATACTGTGCTTTGACCATACAAATTAAGATGAACAGCCAACGCTGAATCAAAACGGAAGTTAAATTATATCTGGTTTAATTTATTTTGTGATTTGGGGGATTTTATTGTAAAGCACAACACACAATAAATCGTTCTTACAAATGCCAGTCAAGTATGACGAGTTTTTAGCGCCCTCACCACCACCTACCATGTTATAAGAGTATGTTAGAAGTACAACACATTAATAACTTAAACATTCATTTCAAATATACTGTGATTGTATATATCAAATAGCATGTAAAGACTTTAATGTTTTTTTTTTAAATAAACATTGTTACCAGTCATAATGATCTGCGCTTCATGGACAGGCCATCCACCTTTTGGAGGTTTGTTCGTGTCTCTCCACTCTGCTCTGAAGTTTCGAGTCGTCTCTTCGTCATCATCAGCAATGCTGAATAAATCAAAATTGCGAAAGCAAGCAGTGGGAATCACGCTGTAAGAGTCTTTGTCGACCCCGCTTTCCCACTTCACCAACGCGTGCATCACCGCCATACTACCTTCACCTTCTCGTCCGTTTTTTCTGCGCCTTTTTCCCCCGACAAGTCACGGCACAAAAGACAGTCCCGCTCTGCATTCTGGTACTTGGCGTTCTTAATAACACCAACAGGGTGTAATCGCATAGACCACTCGAGTATAAAGTACTACATATCCCATCAGTTACAGTTTTTTTTCATCTTCTGAAACTGCAATTTAGCACTTTCAACTGTTTCTTAGTGATTCCTAGAATTACTAACCGGTATTGTAGTCAATGTGTTTATAACCTTTTTTGTTTAACGATTTGTGTGTTATCCTATGGGATCCCATGGTCTTTGATTTGGTCACGGAAGTGATTTGTCTTTGATTTGTTGATCTAGAGTTGAATTTTAATTAGTTTTTCCCTTTTGTATAATTAGTGTAGTGATACATTTAGTCTTTGTTTTTAAATAAATTTGACAATTTATATCTTTGGAATTGGTGTCTGCGTCCAATTATTACAGAAATTGAGTTCTACAAGACTCCAGGATTCGTGATAAGGTGATACTATGAATTCACTTCTTTAATTGAAATGTATAAGTGTACCTTACGCTACATATATGTATGTATGTATGTATGTATGTCCAATTGCTTTGACAATACAAATGAATTGAATTGAGAGGGAGAGAGAGAGAGAGAGAGAGAGAGAGAGAGAGAGACAGACAGACAGACTGACAAACAGAAAAACAGACAGACACAGACACACACACACACAGAGCCAGCCAGCCAGCCAGCTCAGCGATGACATCACGAGCCTCTCTCAGCTGACTGCTATGACATCACAGAGCACGTACATTCCGTTGCTTGCCGTCTGTCAACCACTCAGTCACTGCCAGCCAGACTGGCTGGCTGGCTGGATGGGGGGGCTGCTTGCTGCTGCTGCGTACCTTAGCAAGCTTATTTGCTTGACCGGCCTTCCTACTCCTCTGCCCACATGCCCACCTATGCCCGATCTGCTGTTCACCTGGATCACAGCTCCGCCCAACAAGGCAGAGCCCCCCAAGAATGGTACAAACTCACCCACGATCCCCTCCACGGAAAGCTTTAGCAAAAGGCAAAAGCGTTATACGTAATGAAGAGGAACCCGAGTCCAAGACGCATCCGACCAGCCATACATATTTGTGTGTATTAAAGATCACATTTTCTTACATTTAGTTTTTCTGTACTTTATTACATCTTATTGTGATTTATAAAAGTATTGTTTCTTTTCCATATGTATGTATGTATGTGTGTGTGTGTCTGTACGTGTGTGTGCCTGTCTCTGTGTGAAAGTGTGTGTGTGTGTGTGTGTGTGTGTATATGTCTCTCTGTGAAAGTGTGTGTGTGGGTGTGACAGTGTGTGTGAGTGTCTGTCTGTCTGTCTGTCATGTAACTCGCACATCTGTGAGGGCACCATTTTTGCAGAAGAGATGTACACATTTTGGAGCAACATATGCTGCCATCCAGACATCATCTTTTCCAGTGACGTCCCTGCATTTTAAAACAGATCACATTTTATTACACTTTGTTTATCTGTACTTTATTACATCTTATTGTGATTTATACTTGTAATGTTTCTTTTCCATATATATGTATGTACAGTGGGGGAAAAAAGTAATTGATCCCCTGCTGATTTTGTACGTTTGCCCACTGACAAAGAAATGATCAGTCTATAATTTTAATGGTAGGTGTATTTTAGCAGTGAGAGACAGAATAACAGCCAAAAAATCCAGAAAAATGCATTTCAAAAAAGTTATACATTGATTTGCATGTTAATGAGGGAAATAAGTATTTGACCCATTTTCAATGCCCTGGCTTAGGGAAGGAGGTTCTCACCCATGATTTGACGGTACATGGCCCCGTCCATCGTCCCTTTGATGCGGTGCAGTTGTCCTGTCCCCTTAGCAGAAAAACAGCCCCAAAGCATAATGTTTCCACCTCCATGTTTGATGGTGGGAATGGTGTTCTTGGGGTCATTCCTCCTCCTCCAAACACGGCGAGTTGAGTTGATGGCAAAGAGCTTGATTTTG
>NW_027103017.1:290000-327365 GCF_036373705.1 Amia ocellicauda
GCCTAATGTTTAGTGCATGCTGAAGACTTGCCGCTTCTCAGTACGGACATTTCTGATGATTGAGGCCACAGTTGATCCTGAGTTGATTCTGAGGTTTGATTGAATCATTGTAGCTGCCTCAGTCATGGTCATGCCATGATTTACAACATGTTCTACAACTATTTCTCGGATTTCACTGGACACTATTTGCTGTTGCTGCCGCTGTCTGGTCCGTGGCCTTGTCCTCTACCACGTTCCCCCAACACCTCTCAAATGAGGCCCATGGCTGCCTCTCTGGTGAGGCCTAAGCCCTCCTCTATGACGAGGCCCACGACCACCTCTCAGAAGGGGTGCATGTCCCCTTCCATTCCTTTGACCACCACGTCTTCCTCCTCCCACTGCTTGACCTCTATTGTGACCTGGATGACCTGCCGGCTCCATGTTATCACTGTGTTGCTCGGGTGGATAGCACTCATTTCACTCGATACTCGTACCACAATGTGAAATCAATCATCAATAACCAGTTGGCAGTATTGGAAAAGCAATTACAAGGGCCTGCATACATACAGTAATGTCAAATCTGATGTGGAAGAACAATCATCTTCAACCAGGTTGGAGCGTTAGTTGCAATGCCTTTAATACACGCAGCGTGGAGAGGAACAGTGACTCAAGAAGATCCCAAAGTCGCTCTGCCTTCATTTTAACAGTCAGAGCTTTTATACACAAAAATCAAAGAGCTGGTTATAATCAGAAAGTCATTACTATGTTATCTTAAAAGTTAGCTAAGCAGAATTTATATCATTATAGGACAGAGTTCATAGATCAACACATGGATTAGGGAGCAGGCACTTCAATCATACTGTTTGACATTGTCTCCAAGATTCTCATCGTAAATAACAAGCAGAAATCAAACTACCTTCTGGCCTGACCTTCTAGCTTGACCTTATCTTTCTTAAGTATACAAGAGAGAAAAACAGGTATTAGAGAAAGAATTTCTAACTTTCCTTCCACACTGAAAACATGGTGTGGAAAAGTGCTACATGATGATGAATGATGATGAAATATTACATCCATAGATAATGTAGTCCAACTGGTTCATGCTCCTCGGTTATTGGTGTCAATGGATCTCATTATCCTGAAACTTTCATGATCGAAACATGGAATACTGTTCGTCAGTTTCCATAAAACTATGAATTAAGAGTAATGCAACAGTCACTTATCATTTTGAGCAGCTGTATCAATTGATAGTTAGATCTTTGTAATGAAATGAATAGACAGTGATCTCAGATGTAATGTGTGAATTGCATTTTGAAATGGTAATACTTTGACGTTAAGTTGTATCATTTTAGTTCATTGAACAAATGATCTAAGGTTGATGTGTATTGTATCCAAGCAATTGAAAAATGTGCATTTTGATCATCGGGTGTGAGTTTTGTGTCTAGAGTTTTGAAAAATGACATCAAGGTTCTGAAATGAGTGCCAAAGTGATTGTAAAAAAGTGTAATATCAGGGGACAGTGGCTATTACTGATCTGGCCTTCCGTGGCCTCTGTATTAATGTAACAGGTCACATTGTATGTGTACACTGATACTTGATAGTATAATATAGTACAAGTAAAAAACATACATAGGTATCATAGAAGTATTTTGCAGAAATGATTATGGATACTTATCAAAATGGAGAGGAAATGCTAAATCCAGTCTCCCCAGGCTGAGCTTCTATTGCTACACCTGCTAAGTGGCTGCTGGCCCCACTATATGGATAGAGCCACACCAAGTACAAGAGTCTCCCCATTGCTATTTATATCTCCCTATCCAGTCTTCTATACGTGTCAGGTATACAAGTGTGTGTGTGTGTGTGTGTGTGTGTCTGTCTGTCTGTCTGTCTGTGAAAGTGTGTGTGTGTGTGTGTGTGTGAAAGTGTGTGTGAGTGTCTGTCTGTCTGTCTGTCATGTAACTTGCACATCTGTTAGGGCACCATTAATGCAGAGATGTACACATATTGTTTATTTTCCATATATATGTATGTATGTATGTATGCATGTCCAATTGCTTTGACAATACAAATGCACTGAATTGAGACAGAGAGAGAGAGAGAGAGAGAGAGAGAGAGGTGCTAAGGCACATTTGTAACATAAATTAGGGAACATTTGAAACATGCTTAGGGAACATTCATAAGAACATAAGAACATAAGAAAGTTTACAAACGAGAGGAGGCCATTCGACCCATCATGCTCGTTTGGTGTCCATTAATATCTAAGTGATCCATGGATCCTATCCAGTCTATTTTTAAATGTTCCCAAACTTTCAGCTTCTACCACTTTCCATCTTGAATGCCTTGAAGCCCAATTTCCATTTGTTGTCCCCTGGTGCGTGTGTCCCTGCTGATCTGGAAAAGCTCCTCTGGTTTGAGGAACCTTTCATGATTTTGAAGACTTGGATCAAGTCCCCACGTAATCTCCTCTGTTCCAGGGTGAAAAGGTTCAGTTCCCTCAGTCTCTCCGAGTAGGACTTTCCCTTCAGACCTGGAATAAGTCTGGTTGCTCTCCTCTGAACTGTCTCTAAAGCAGCAATATCCTTCTTGAAGTGTGGTGCCCAGAACTGTACACAGTATTCCAGATGAGGTCTAGCGCATTGTACAGTCTTAACATTACTTAAATTCTACACTTTTGACGATATACCCTAGCATTCTGTATGCCTTTTGTATTGCTTCCCCACATTGTTTGGATGGAGAAAGTGAATCCACATAGATTCCTAGGTCTTTCTCATGCATTACTTCATCTAGATCTGTACCTCCCATAGTGTAATTATAGTGGACATTTTTGTTTTACTGCATGTATTACCTTGCACTTGTCCACATTGAATTTGCCAGGTGTCAGCCCACAACTGAATTTATCTAAGTTCCTCTGAATAGCATGTGCTGCCAAGATTGTATCTGCTAAGCCACCTATTTTAGTATCATCTGCAAATTTGACAAGGTTGCTAAGTATCCCAGAGTCCAGATCATTAATATAGATTAGAAAAAGCAAAGGCCCTAGTACTGATCCCTGTGGAACTCCACTAACAACCTCACTCCAGTTAGAAGTGACTCCTCTAATCTGTTTCCTATACATCAACCAGTTCATAATCCATCTACTTACATGACCCTGAATGCCTACAGCTTCCAATTTGAGGATCAGTCTTTGGTGTGGAACCTTATCAAAAGCTTTTTGGAAATCTAAGTATATCATATCATATGCTTTCACGTGATCTACAGCTGCAGTTGCATGTTCAAAAAAATGTATTAAGTTAGTAAGACATGATCTGCCTCGTCTAAACCCATGTTGACTATCTCCAAGAATATGGTTTTCATTGAGATGCTCCTCTATTTTCTGTCTAATCATTTTTTCCAACATTTTACAGGTGATGCAGGTGAGACTGATTGGTCTGTAATTTCCTGGCTCAGTTTTGTCCCCTTTCTTGTGGATTGGTATGAAATTTGCTGTCTTCCAGTCAGTGGGAACATCCCCTGTTCTAAGTGTCATTTGAAATAATCGAGTTAACGGCCTATACATAATTTCCCTCATTTCTTTAAGTACTGTTGGAAATATCCCATCTGGCCCAGGTGATTTGTTTGATTTTAATTCTGCTAGTCCCTTTAGTACCTCCTCCTCATTTATCCTGATCTCTCTTAGGGTTTGACTGGATTGATTGTCAACCTGTGGCATGTCATCTGTTTTTTCTTTTGTAAAAACCTCTGTGAAATACTCATTTAGAATATTTGCCACATCTTGTTCGTTTTCCAAGATACCTCCATTTTTGCCCTTTATCTGTTTCACCTCCTCCTTAATTGACCGCTTGCTGTTGTAATTTTGAAAAAAGCTCATTGCATTGGTTGTAGCTCCAAGAGCTATGTTTCTTTCTATTTCCCTCTTTGCTTTCCTGATCCCTTTCTTAAGATCTCTTTGCAGCTCAACATATTCTATGTATTTTGTTTCATCACCATCCCTTTTGTATGTGCTATACAACATTTTCTTCCTCTTTATATTTTTTTGCATGCCTCTGGTTTGTATGTATGTATGTATGTATGTATGTATGTATGTGTGGAAGGAAAGTTAGAAATTCTTTTCTCACAACTGTTTTTCTCTCTTGTATACTTAAGAAAGATAAGGTCAAGCTAGAAGGTCAGGAGGCCATAAGGTAGTTTGATTTGTCTTTGTTATTTACAATGAGAACCTTGGAGACAATGTCAAACAGAATGACCTACGTGCCTGTTCCCTAATACCATGTATAGACCTATGAACTCTGTTCGATAATGATATATGTTCTGCTTAGTTAGCCTTTAAGATAACATAGTAATGACTTTCTAGCATGTATGTATGTATGTATGTATATATATATATATATATATATATATATATATGTATGTATGAATGTATGTCCAATTGCTTTTGACAATACAAATGAATTGAGAGGGAGAGAGAGAGAGAGAGAGAGACAGACAGACAGACTGACAAACAGAAAAACAGACACACACACACAAACACACACACACACAGAGCCAGCCAGCCCGCCAGCCAGCCAGCCAGCCAGCCAGCTCAGCGATGACATCACGAGCCTCTCTCAGCTGACTGCTATGACATCACAGAGCACGTACATTCTGTTGCTTGCCGTCTGTCAACCACTCAGTCACTGCCAGCCAGACTGGCTGGCTGGCTGGATGTGGGGGCTGCTTGCTGCTGCTGCGTACCTTAGCAAGCTTATTTGCTTGACCGGCCTTCCTACTCCTCTGCCCACATGCCCACCTATGCCTCTACTCCAAGATACTTATACAATAGAAAAACTATGGTAATAATAATATAGCCCAAGACAAAAAATATTAATCTTTCTAGACTGTATTAAAGTTCAGCACTTCGGAAAAATAGAATTATTTTGTATTTCAATAAAACACACACCCAACCAATGTAAATGTCACGGACGGTGTTAATTAGCTCCTTAATCACCATTACTTATTATATTTATATTTCACTTCACTTTATGCAATATGGCTTGTGTATTTTGTTTGGTTCTATATTGCCATTATTTTGTGTGTTGATTATCTTTCACTTTATTGTTTAATTTGTTATTCACTTAGTATTATTTTGATTGTTTGCACGCGTGCCTTATTATTTTTGTTTCTTCTTTCTTTCACAACTCACCTGGGTCCACCTGCACTCTTCACACGCGTCCCCACTTAATCACCCTGCCCTGGGAGAGGAGAGGATTATCTGCTGTAGTCCACTTTCCAATGTGGGAGGTCTCTGCGGCTCATATCTCATTCAATTATTTATTCATTTATCCTACATCAAGTTTATTTATTTTCCCACGTTTCATTCAATCACCATCAGAAGCTCTCTGTGCTAAAAGTGGCAGCACATTTGTCTCACACACATCAAACTCGCCTTTTCCTGCTTCCCAAGCCTTATCAACTTACTCAGACCCTCGTCAACTTACTCAAACCCTCTTCAACTTTGGTTAACATTGCTCTGCATTCTAACAGCTATTCTTTCTCCTATTCTTAATTTCTTACAAGAAATGTATTCAGGTTTTTTTATCAATATGTTTTATTTATATTTATACAGATGTCACTCCATTATTCGTTTATTGAAGTCATATATGTACCTAACAAAATATTAGCCAATAGGCCATTGATCTCAATAATGATTCCCATAATCCTAGGACACCTTCTCTTTTACTCTTCCTTTCCATTCTTACTTTTCTCCTGTAAAGCATTTTATATTACTTGAGCTTACTTATTCTATAGTTGTAATCTTATACTTCTGCGGTATCTTACCCTTTTCCTACATCACTCATCTTAAAACCATGGTCTACTTTGACTTTCATTTCAGGTATTATATGCTAGGCACCAATAACCAAACATTTTCTGAAAGACTGTAACATGTCACCAGACTGTTTACATTCTCCTGCTTTCACAGGCTGTCAGGGCTGCACCAGGCTCTCTTCTAGCCTTTTGTTTCCTTGAATTTGACTTTTGACAGAGCTTGTCCATAACATGATGTTTAACAAACAAATTCTGGTTCTTCTTGTGGAGACACCATGACTATTTATGTATTACTATTATTATCCATCTGTTTATTCAATGTATATTTTGGATTACTTTTCTTATAATAGTCTTTCTTTCTGATTTCTGATGCTTGAGGCACTCTGTATAGAGCCAAAGATCCTCATGAATATGATAAATCTGTTGTTACATTTTTAAATATAATTCTAAAATGATTGCCAAAACATAGACATTTACCTTATATCACCTTCAAACTATACATATTCATAAACACACAAAGCACATACACATTGATATCTAAAGATAATTCAGATATCCGATCTGTGGCATGTTTTATTGACCCTGCAGTGTCTCAAACAGCCCTTATAACTTATTATTTAAGCTTATGATTATTTAGAATAAAATGTCAAATAATCCCACTCGATTATTTCATTATTTCACTATCTCAGTTTTCTTGATCCATTGTGAAAAAGTTCTGTTATTTCCTCCTCATCTGTAGAGGCTACATTAGCCCACTCCCCGGTCTGATATTCTCGTAGTAACTGTATCCAAATGTTGGGCGGACATTTAGCCTTCACGATGATGTGTACATCGTGCGGGTGAAGGAGGTGAATAACCATCTTTTCATCTAGAATATCCCAAAAAGTTGTGTTACCCTGGTTTGGTTTTAATTTTGGGAGGGACGCCCATATCATTTCTTTTTCTCCTGGGGAGAAGGGGACATGGGTTTTAGTCGTATAGACTATTGATTGACCTTCCTCTTTACTCTGTCTAGTTTTGACTTGCATGGGTGCAGCTGGGACCGTTTTCAGAGCGGTCAGATCTGGATACAATGTATTATTATAACCAAAATCAGTGATTGATTTATATTCCGGATTATATGGGGGAGGAGCGCTAGCAAAACCTCCTTTTTCATATTCCCATGCTTTGCGATCTAAATCATCCCAATCGGGCCTGTCGTCCTCGGAGTGATCTGTGTCGCGACGCGCTCCTAACACGGCAGCACATCGCGCACCTACACCTTCACCTTTTCTGACCACTTTTCTTGCCCTTCTAATTTGCCTTGTAGTTCTATTAATTCTATCGTATTTTTCACAACTTCTGCTCTCAATTCACATTACTGTTTATGATGATCTTCCATTTCTGTTATTTTCTTTTCTTGATTCTCACCAACCTGACACAATATCACAATTCCTTTCTCTGTCTTATCTGGTTGTTGTTGCTTCCACCAGTCCCGGTGCTCCTTCGGAGACCAGTCTTTCTCCCAACTTCCTTCCAACATTTTCTTCTCTACATTCTGTTTTTTTATTTCTCAAAAAACCAATAATGCTGGTGTCACTCACTGTGACGATTTATCTGAAATATTACATTATTATATATTATATTATGTATATATATTATAATAAAAACAAACACTCCAGTAAGGTACGGACACCCGTACATGACACTGGCTAAGGTAAGGGAACCCATAAACAACCATAAGCACCCCCGGACCTAGGACAGACTGTAACTTGCTAACTTGCTAACTGTTTTGTTTGCTTCACATCGTTTGCTGCTAGTTGCATGCCAAACGAGTTCGTTCTGTCCAAAATATAAGCTTTTTTCTTCTAATAAACTCAATAAAAATACAGTGCACTAGCAACTATTTCCCTTTCAAAAGTTGTAGTCCCGTTTCAGTTAAAACAAAATGTGTTCTTCAAACAAAGAAAATACTTGTGTTTCTTTTCCCTCTTTACCTGCTCTTATCACAAAGCTTCTCAACACAATCTCAGGTGCAGGTGCACTCTGCGCTATCCTTTGCCCGAGCTTTGTCCAGGAAAACTCACTGTAGCCATCTTAGTTCAACACGGGCTCTCCTTACCTGCGAGTCACACGGGTCCAGTTCACTTTGCAAGTGAACAGTCTCTTCTCAGAAACAATAAGGAAACTTGGAAAGAAACACAATCCCAGGTCGGTGTTAAAAAAAAGTTCTTTGTTTTCATATTAAAAGAAAACATTTGTATTTTCTCTGCACACTTCACAGCTCCAATTAGCACACTCAACTAATCCCTGCCCCCCTCAGAACCGTCACTAAAGAAAGGTACTCACAGTCATTTTAAATATGACATCCTGTAGTGCTTGTTTTCAAAATATGATCTTATTATCACTTGAACCAAATAAATCCTTTGACCCACTAATACCAAATTACAGTTAGGGGGGCCACAGATGTGATTTGAAAATACGATCTTCCATGTCTTTCTGTTGTGTTTTGACCTGGGGATCTGTAATTGTCCAAGTGGCTACTGCACATGTACTTATTTAATATTAAATGTGTTATTTAATTAGGCTTGGTTCTGGTGAGCATGTACAAGACGTCAGCTTTTTAAATAACTGTGTGTATTGGATCATACACATTTTAGAAATACTCTCTCAAACTTCCCGCATTGGTACCTCACCAGGGAGGTAGAAAACAGCAATAGCATTGAAAAAGTGTGATTGTAGTTCTGCTCTTCTGCAATATATTTCTACAATATCTTTAACATCTTCTTTAACATTGTTTTAAAGGCTGGGACCAATATGGTGGAATATCTCCAACACACGGACATTGAGAGACTCGACCCCTTTGTGCTGCTGCTCAGAGACCAACTCTCAGTTGTCTCTGAGTAGGCTATGGATCAACTTCCTTTCCTAATATGAAGGAGACCATGGATACAAAACCTATGAAAAACAGGTGATTATTGTTATTCTTCTCATTATAAACTACTTAATACATCTCTCCCATAAAGTACAACAGGATAGTGGTGACGTCATTCAGGATTGGATTGCCATTGGTCAAAAGCCCTCTGAGAGAAATTGTGTGGCGACACTCCACACTCTTAGAAGAAATTGTTCTGCACAGAACCATAAAGGGTTCCTCGAGTAATCGCTCTGGTGGATCCCTTTATGGTTCTATGTAGAACCCCTTCAAAGGGGTTACATGAAGAACCCCCAAACATAGCGTTCTACACAGAACCATTCGTTTTAAAATGTTATATATAGAACCCATTCAAAAGGGGGACACGTGCTATACCTGAATTTGTTTTCCAAATACAATCTTTAAAAAATGTATGAGTTCATATATACAAACACACATACACAACGTAGAAATCGCACTACTAGTGAAGTAACTTCATTTACATTATATGCCACAACTCCTCAATTTGGAACGCAAAAACAAGACATCTGATGTAAAAGTGTAAACTAATTACGAACAGCACTTTTGATTTTTATCTTCAATTCAGGGGCTACTTATTCGAACAGTAAACTGTATTCTCTCTTCGGAGTGACTGGAATGTTTTTGCCTACATTCAACTTAAATATGAAAGTTTCCAAAAACGGCATAGTTTTCTTTAAGGCTATTCAATGCCAAACACAAAATTCTCTCTGCTTTCAGTGCTTGTCCTTCAGCACAATTACACAGGTTCATGATGTTCTCATTTCAATACATTGTTTTCTTATTTAAACTATTTGACTTTGAGCTTACATTGAGAATAAAATCACTTTTGCAAGTAAAACCTGGCCAAGAAAGGAAGCAGCACTACAATAAAACAATACACAGAATACAAAGCAGTTCCTTCAAAAGTGAAAGTGATAAAGAGTGATGTCTGTCAGTAAATTACGTTGAGATACATATTGGTTATTTTGAATTAGGAGTCCAACTTCAATAACTTCTATTAACAAGCCAAAATACAGATCAGAATTACGGGTAATTGAAAATAATATGTAGCGCCTAGGTAAGCTTGGATGTGTTCAGAGAAACACTAAAAACGGACCTTCCTCACACCCGTCTTGTTGAGGTGGACGTGGTCATACAGGTGATGTGGCTGGATGTCTCAGTGGTGTGCCAGGTGGACGTTGGGGAGGAGGGCACATCTTCGGGATACTTCTGCGTTGATGGCCTGGATGATGTGCAGGGGCACGTCTGTGCGGGGCAGCAGTGTGGAGATGGTGATTTTGGCAGTTTGGAATTCCTCTGTGGCTTTCTTTGCCACCTGTCTCAGGGCTGAGGCCACATCGCCCCTGCGGGCACTCAGGTCGTTAGTGCCGGTGTGGATGAGGATGTGTTTGACCTGGCACAGCCTCCTCTTGGAGAGCAGCTCCAGGGCTCTCTGTGCTGTCGGGCACCAAAGCTTTTTCACTTTTCGCCCAGGGAAGAGGCGCCTCTCATCCAGGAACTTCCCATTGGAGTCGCTCAGAATGACCACCTCTGTGTTGACCTGCCACTCCGGGTTTTGCGTCGGGAGTGGTGGGGGCAGCGGGTGTGTTTTAGGGGAGTGGCGTTTCAGGGGTTTGTGTATTAGTGGCAGGTCTGGTGATAGTGGGGGTGTCAGGAGTGGTGGGGAGTGTGGGTGGATCAGTGGGTGCGTCAGTGGGTGCGTCAGGGGTTGTAGGTGTTGTGGGGTCAGTGCAGTGCAGTCTCTGTGCTCCTCTCTTAGCTTCTCCAGCTGGCTCTGCAGGCTCCTCAGCTGGCTGTGCTGGGGTGTCCTGGTCAGCTCCTCCCTCGCTCTGTGCAGCTCCGTCCTCAGGGTTTGGCTCTGCTCCTCCTGGTCTCTCACTGCTGCTCTCAGCTTATGGATCTCAGCCTTGTGGTGCATCTTCAGTCCCTGAACTCCGCAAACTTCAGCTCCAGCACTGATAGGCATTCCTTTAGTGTTTTAATGTTGCTGGAGAGTTTTGGGGAGACAGGGGGGCAGTCTGTGGGAGATGGGGCACTGTCTGGCTCCGTGTGGCTGGGGGCAGACTGCAGGGTGGCCGGCTCTGGCTCTTGTTTCTCTACCTCAGTCTGCTGCTTTGAGGTGTGGAAGCCGAGAGCTAATTGGTCCAGGCTGCTCTCGCTGTCCTGCACCATGATGGTCCCGTTGTGGTATACATTAAAAGTGAGCATCACACTGTCTGTGTCTTTCTCTACCAGCACTGAGATCTGCCTGCCTCTGCTAATGCCCCTCTTGTTGTTATTGGGGTATGTCTGGCACAGGGTTTTGTGAAAGGCGGTGTAGAACAGTAGATTGTTCTTGACCCTGTTTTCTCCTTTACCGGTGTAGTCTAGGATGAGGGTCTCAGGAGATGCTCTCATCACAGCTTGTTTGTAGTCCTTCTTAGCCTGTGCAGAGCGAATGTCTTCAGGGTATCGGATTTCAAAAGGCAGCTCTGCAGTCAGACTGCTGTTCGATAGATTTCTATCAGTCTCAGTGGCAGTTGGGCTCTCTCCTACTGTCACTCTATTCAAATCGGAGCTCTGCATTTTCATTGGCTGAGTCAACTACTGAGAATGCTTATTTATTTTATTAATACATATTTTTTTGTTTAATTATTTGTCTCTTACCTCCAATTCTTGTCTTCAGCTTTTCTTTTCTGACTTTTCTTCCTGAACTGTCTCTCTGCTTTCTTCTTTTTGTGTTTCTCTTAAAATTATTATTTTTTGAATACTTTTTCTTCTGAATTTCTATTCCATGTCTTCTGTGTATGTTTATAGTGCTATATATTCATTTGTAAATGACAAATTAAATCCGCTTATGTATAAAAACAAATGTTTTTTAGGAGCTCATATTCCTCTCTCTCTCTCTCTCTCTCTCTCTCTCTCTCAATTCATTTCATTTGTATTGTCAAAGCAATTGGACATACATACACATACATACATATACACTCACCTAAAGGATTATTAGGAACACCTGTTCAATTTCTCATTAATGCAATTATCTAATCAACCAATCACATGGCAGTTGCTTCAATGCATTTAGGGGTGTGGTCCTGGTCAAGACAATCTCCTGAACTCCAAACTGAATGTCTGAATGGGAATGAAAGGTGATTTAAGCAATTTTGAGCGTGGCATGGTTGTTGGTGCCAGACGGGCCGGTCTGAGTATTTCACAATCTGCTCAGTTACTGGGATTTTCACGCACAACCATTTCTAGGGTTTACAAAGAATGGTGTGAAAAGGGAAAAACATCCAGTATGCGGCAGTCCTGTGGGCGAAAATGCCTTGTTGATGCTAGAGGTCAGAGGAGAATGGGCCGACTGATTCAAGCTGATAGAAGAGCAACTTTGACTGAAATAACCACTCGTTACAAACGAGGTATGCAGCAAAGCATTTGTGAAGCCACAACACGTACAACCTTGAGGCGGATGGGCTACAACAGCAGAAGACCCCACCGGGTACCACTCATCTCCACTACAAATAGGAAAAAGAGGTGAGACATTCAGATGGTAGAGTCAGAATTTGGCGTAAACAGAATGAGAACATGGATCCATCATGTCTTGTTACCACTGTGCAGGCTGGTGGTGGTGGTGTAATGGTGTGGGGGATGTCTTCTTGGCACACTTTAGGCCCCTTAGTGCCAATTGGGCATCGTTTAAATGCTACGGCCTACCTGAGCATTGTTTCTGACCATGTCCATCCCTTTTTGACCACCATGTACCCATCCTCTGATGGCTACTTCCAGCAGGATAATGCACCATGTCACAAAGGTCGAATCATTTCAAATTGGTTTCTTGAACATGACAATGAGTTCACTGTACAAAACTGGCCCCCACAGTCACCAGATCTCAACCCAATAGAGCATCTTTGGGATGTGGTGGAACGGGAGCTTCGTGCCCTGGATGTGCATCACACAAATCTCCATCAACTGCAAGATGCTATCCTATCAATATGGGCCAACATTTCTAAAGAATGCTTTCAGCACCTTGTTGAATCAATGCCACGTAGAATTAAAGCAGTTCTGAAGGCGAAAGGGGGTCAAACACAGTATTAGTATGGTGTTCCTAATAATCCTTTAGGTGAGTTCATCGTAGCTCTTAATACTCTCTTTCTGTCTGGAGGAGATATAATTGAAGTATTGTACACGTACCCGGATACTTTCAACACCCATTGCTGCACTGATATTTTTCCCTCCATTTTTCTTTATCCATTTTTTTTTTGCTGGAAGTTCCGTCAATACCCGTCAGCCTTTAAGAGACATCATGCAGCCAGGCCTCTTGGCTTGCGGCCACACCGTCCTGAACGCGCCCAATCTCATCAGATCTCGGAAGCTAAACGGGGCAGGACCTGGTCAGTACTTGAATGTGAGACCTCCTGGAAATACCTGGTGCTGCAAGCTTTTACGTCTCCTGGGTAACTTTATCGTAGCTCTTAATACTCTCTATCTGTCTGGAGGAGACATAATTGAAGTATTTTACACGTACCCGGCTACTTTCAACACCCTTTGCTGCACTGATATTTTTCCCTCCATTTTTCTTTTTTCTTTTTTTTTTGCTGGAAGTTCCGTCAATATCCGCCAGCCTTTAAGAGACATCATGCAGCCAGGCCTCTCGGCTTGCGGCCACACCATCCTGAACGCGCCCGATCTCGTCAGATCTCGGAAGCTAAACGGGGCAGGACCTGGTCAGTACTTGAATGTGAGACCTCCTGGAAATACCTGGTGCTGCAAGCTTTTACGTCTCCTGGGTAACTTTATCGTAGCTCTTAATTCTCTCTTTCTGTCTGGAGGAGATATAATTGAAGTATTGTACACGTACCCAGCTACTGTCAACACCCTTTGCTGCACTGATATTTTTCCATCCATTTTTCTTTTTTTTTTTTTTTTTTTTTTTTTTTGCTGGCAGTTCCGTCAATATCCGCCAGCCTTTAAGAGACATCATGCAACCAGGCCTCTCGGCTTGCGGACACACAGTCCTGAATGAGCCCGATGTCAGAAGATCTCGGAAGCTAAACGGGGCAGGACCTGGTCAGTACTTAAATGTGAGACCTCCTGGAAATACCAGGTGCTGCCAGCTTTTTACGTCTCCTGGGGAACTTCATCGTAGCTCTTAATACTCTCTTTCAGTCTGGAGAAGATATAATTGAAGAATTGTACACGTACCCAGCTACTGTCAACACCCTTTGCTGCACTGATATTTTTCCCTCCATTTTTCTTTTTTTTTTTGCTGGAAATTCCGTCAATACCCGCCAACCTTTAGGAGACATCATGCAGCCAGGCCCTTCGGCTTGTGGCCACACAGTCCTGAATGCGCCCGATCTCGTCAGATCTCGGAAGCTAAACGGGGCAGGACCTGGTCAGTACTTGGATGGGAGACCTCCTAGAAATACCAGGTGCTGCAAGCTTTTTACGTCTCCTGGGTAACTTCATCGTAGCTCTTAATACTCTCTTTCTGTCTCCAGGAGATATAATTGAAGAATTGTACACGTACCCGGCTACTTTCAACACCCTTTCCTGCACTGATATTTTTCCCTCCATTTTTCTATTTTTTTTTTTTTTTTGCTGGAAATTCCGTCAATACCCGCTAGCCTTTAAGAGACATCATGCAGCCAGGCATCTCGGCTTGCGGCCACACCATCCTGAACTCGCCCGATCTCGTCAGATCTTGGAAGCTAAACGGGGCAGGACCTGGTCGGTACATGAATGTGAGACCTCCTGGAAATACCTGGTGCTGCAAGCTTTTACGTCTCCTGGGTAACTTTATCGTAGCTCTTAATACTCTCTATCTGTCTGGAGGAGATATAATTGAAGTATTGTACACGTACCCAGCTACTGTCAACACCCTTTGCTGCACTGATATTTTTCCATCCATTTTTCTTTTTTTTTTTTTTTTTTTGCTGGAAGTTCCGTCAATACCCGCCAACCTTTAAGAGACATCATGCAGCCAGGCCTCTTGGCTTGCAGCCACACCATCCTGAACGTGCCTGATCTCGTCAGATCTCGGAAGCTAAACGGGGCAGGGCCTGATCAGAACTTGGATGGGAGACCTCCAGGAAATACCTGGTGCTGCAAGCTTTTTACGTCTCCTGGGTAACTTCATCGTAGCTCTTAATACTCTCTATCTGTCTGGAGGTGTTATAATTGAGGAATTGTACACGTACCCGGCTACTTTCAATAGCCTTTGCTGCACTGGTATTTTTCCCTCTATTTTTCTTTTTTTTATTTGCTGGCAGTTCCGTCAATACCCGCCAGCCTTTAAGAGATATCATGCAGCCACGCGTCTCGGCTTGCGGCCACACCATCCTGAACGCGCCCGATCTCGTCAGATCTCGGAAGCTAAACGGGGCAGGACCTGGTCAGTACTAGAATGTGAGACCTCCTGGAAATACCTGGTGCTGTAAGCTTTTACGTCTCCTGGGTAACTTTATCGTAGCTCTTAATTCTCTCTTTCTGTCTGGAGGAGATATAATTGAAGTATTGTACACGTACCCAGCTACTGTCAACACCCTTTGCTGCACTGGTATATTTCCCTCTATTTTTCTTTTTTTTTTTGCTGGCAGTTCCGTCAATACCCGCCAGCCTTTAAGAGACATCATGCAGCCAGGAATCTCGGCTTGCGGCCACACCATCCTGTGGCCACACCGTCCTGAATGCGCCCGATCTCGTCAGATCTCGGAAGCTAAACGGGGCAGGGCCTGGTCAGTACTTGGATGGGAGACCTCCTAGAAATACCAGGTGCTGCAAGCTTTTTACGTCTCCTGGGTAACTTCATCGTAGCTCTTAATACTCTCTTTCTGTCTCCAGGAGATATAATTGAAGAATTGTACACGTACCCGGCTACTTTCAACACCCTTTCCTGCACTGATATTTTTCCCTCCATTTTTCTATTTTTTTTTTTTTTTTTTTGCTGGAAATTCCGTCAATACCCGCCAGCCTTTAAGAGACATCATGCAGCCAGGCATCTCGGCTTGCGGCCACACCATCCTGAACTCGCCCGATCTCGTCAGATCTTGGAAGCTAAACGGGGCAGGACCTGGTCGGTACATGAATGTGAGACCTCCTGGAAATACCTGGTGCTGCAAGCTTTTACGTCTCCTGGGTAACTTCATCGTAGCTCTTAATACTCTCTTTCTGTCTCCAGGAGATATAATTGAAGAATTGTACACGTACCCGGCTACTTTCAACACCCTTTCCTGCACTGATATTTTTCCCTCCATTTTTCTATTTTTTTTTTTTTTTTTTTGCTGGAAATTCCGTCAATACCCGCCAGCCTTTAAGAGACATCATGCAGCCAGGCATCTCGGCTTGCGGCCACACCATCCTGAACTCGCCCGATCTCGTCAGATCTTGGAAGCTAAACGGGGCAGGACCTGGTCGGTACATGAATGTGAGACCTCCTGGAAATACCTGGTGCTGCAAGCTTTTACGTCTCCTGGGTAACTTTATCGTAGCTCTTAATACTCTCTATCTGTCTGGAGGAGATATAATTGAAGTATTGTACACGTACCCAGCTACTGTCAACACCCTTTGCTGCACTGATATTTTTCCATCCATTTTTCTTTTTTCTTTTTTTATTTTTTATTTTTGCTGGAAGTTCCGTCAATACCCGCCAACCTTTAAGAGACATCATGCAGCCAGGCCTCTCGGCTTGAGGCCACACCGTCCTGAAGACGCAAGATCTCGTCAGATCTCGGAAGAAAAACTGGGCAGGGCCTGGTCAGTAATTGGATGGGTGACCTCCTGGAAATACCAGGTGCTGAAAGCTTTTTACATCTCCTGGGTAACTTCAGCGTAGCTCTTAATACTCTCATTCAGGCTGGAGGAGATATAATTGAAGAATTGTACATGTACCCGGCTACTTTCAACACCCTGTCCTGCACTGATATTTTTCCCTCCATTTTTCTATTTATTTATTTTTTATTTTTTACTGGAAGCTCCGTCAATACCCGCCAGCCTTTAAGAGACATCATGCAGCCCGGCCTCTTGGCTTGCGGCCACACCGTCCTGAACGCGCCCGATCTTGCCCGATCTTGCCCGATCTTGTCAGATCTCAGAAGCTAAACGGGGCAGGACCTGGTCAGTACTTAAATGTGAGACCTCCTGGAAATACCAGGTGCTGCCAGCTTTTTACGTCTCCTGGGGAACTTCATCGTAGCTCTTAATACTCTCTTTCAGTCTGGAGAAGATATAATTGAAGAATTGTACACGTACCCGGCTACTTTCAACACCCTTTGCTGCACTGGTATTTTTCCCTCTATTTTTCTTTTTTTTTTTCGCTGGCAGTTCCTTCAATACCCGCCAGCCTTTAAGAGACATCATGCAGCCAGGCATCTCGGCTTGCGGCCACACCATCCTGAACGCGCCCGATCTCATCAGATCTCGGAAGCTAAACGGGGCAGGGCCTGGTCAGTACTTTGATGGGAGACCTCCTGGAAATACCAGGTCCTGCAAGCTTTTTACGTCTCCTGGGTAACTTCATCGTAGCTCTTAATACTCTCTTTCTGTCTCCAGGAGATATAATTGAAGAATTGTACACGTACCCGGCTACTTTCAACATCCTTTCCTGCACTGATATTTTTCCCTCCATTTTTCTTTTTTTTTTTTTTTTTTTTTGCTGGAAATTCCGTCAATACCCGCCAGCCTTTAAGAGACATCATGCAGCCAGACATCTCGGCTTGCGGCCACACCGTCCTGAACGCGCCCGATCTTGTCAGATCTCGGAAGCTAAACGGGGCAGGACCTGGTCAGTACATGAATGTGAGACCTCCTGGAAATACCTGGTGCTGCAAGCTTTTACGTCTCCTGGGTAACTTTATCGTAGCTCTTAATACTCTCTCTCTGTCTGGAGGAGATATAATTGAAGTATTGTACACGTACCCAGCTACTGTCAACACCCTTTGCTGCACTGATATTTTTCCATCCATTTTTTTTTTTTTTTTTTTGCTGGAAGTTCCGTCAATACCCGCCAACCTTTAAGAGACATCATGCAGCCAGGCCTCTCGGCTTGCGGCCACACCGTCCTGAAGACGCAAGATCTCGTCAGATCTCGGAAGAAAAACTGGGCAGGGCCTGGTCAGTAATTGGATGGGTGACCTCCTGGAAATACCAGGTGCTGAAAGCTTTTTACATCTCCTGGGTAACTTCAGCGTAGCTCTTAATACTCTCATTCAGTCTGGAGGAGATATAATTGAAGAATTGTACATGTACCCGGCTACTTTCAACACCCTGTCCTGCACTGATATTTTTCCCTCCATTTTTCTATTTATTTATTTTTTATTTTTTACTGGAAGTTCCGTCAATACCTGCCAGCCTTTAAGAGACATCATGCAGCCCGGCCTCTTGGCTTGCGGCCACACCGTCCTGAACGCGCCCGATCTCGTCAGATCTCGGAAGCTAAACGGGGCAGGACCTGGTCAGTACTTAAATGTGAGACCTCCTGGAAATACCAGGTGCTGCCAGCTTTTTACGTCTCCTGGGGAACTTCATCGTAGCTCTTAATACTCTCTTTCAGTCTGGAGAAGATATAATTGAAGAATTGTACACGTACCCGGCTACTTTCAACACCCTTTCCTGCACTGATATTTTTCCCTCCATTTTTCTATTTTTCTTTTTTTTTTTGCTGGCAGTTCCGTCAATACCCGCCAACCTTTAAGAAACATCATGCAGCCAGGCCTCTTGGCTTGAGGCCACACCGTCCTGAAGACGCAAGATCTCGTCAGATATCGGAAGAAAAACTGGGCAGGGCCTGGTCAGTAATTGGATGGGTGACCTCCTGGAAATACCAGGTGCTGAAAGCTTTTTACATCTCCTGGGTAACTTCAGCGTAGCTCTTAATACTCTCATTCAGTCTGGAGGAGATATAATTGAAGAATTGTACATGTACCCGGCTACTTTCAACACCCTGTCCTGCACTGATATTTTTCCCTCCATTTTTCTATTTATTTATTTTTTATTTTTTGCTGGAAGTTCCGTCAATACCCGCCAGCCTTTAAGAGACGTCATGCAGCCAGGCATCTCGGCTTGCGGCCACACCTTCCTGAACGCGCCCGATCTCGTCAGATCTCGGAAGCTAACGGGGCAGGGCCTGGTCAGTACTTGGATGGGAGACCTCCTAGAAATACCAGGTGCTGCAAGCTTTTTACGTCTCCTGGGTAACTTCATCATAGCTCTTAATACTCTCTTTCAGTCTGTAGGAGATATTATTGAAGAATTGTACACGTACCCGGCTACTTTCAAAACCCTTTGCTGCACTGATATTTTTCCCTCCATTTTTCTTTTTTCTTTTTTTCTTGCTGGAAGTTCCGTCAATACCCGCCAGCCTTAAAGAGACATCATGCAGCTGGGCCTCTCGGCTTTCGGCCACACCGTCCTGAACGCGCATGATATCGTCAGATCTCGGAAGCTTAACGGGGCAGGACCTGGTCAGTACTTGAATGTGAGACCTCCTGGAAATACCAGGTGCTGCAAGCTTTTACGTCTCCTGGGTAACTTTATCGTAGCTCCTAATACTCTCTTTCAGTCTGCAGGAGATATAATTGAAGAATTGTACACGTACCCGGCTACTTTCAACACCCTTTCCTGCACTGATATTTTTCTCTCCATTTTTCTATTTTTTTTTTTTTTTTTTTTGCTGGAAGTTCCGTCAATACCCGCCAACCTTTAGGAGACATCATGCAGCCAGGCCTTTCGGCTTGTGGCCACACCGTCCTGAATGCGCCTGATCTCGTCAGATCTCGGAAGCTAAACGGGGCAGGGCCTGGTCAGTACTTGGATGGGAGACCTCCTAGAAATACCAAGTGCTGCAAGCTTTTTACGTCTCCTGGGTAACTTCATCGTAGCTCTTAATACTCTCTTTCTGTCTCCAGGAGATATAATTGAAGAATTGTACACGTACCCGGCTACTTTCAACACCCTTTCCTGCACTGATATTTTTCCCTCCATTTTTCTATTTTTCTTTTTTTTTTTGCTGGCAGTTCCGTCAATACCCGCCAACCTTTAAGAGACATCATGCAGCCAGGCCTCTTGGCTTGAGGCCACACCGTCCTGAAGACGCAAGATCTCGTCAGATATCGGAAGAAAAACTGGGCAGGGCCTGGTCAGTAATTTGATGGGTGACCTCCTGGAAATACCAGGTGCTGAAAGCTTTTTACATCTCCTGGGTAACTTCAGCGTAGCTCTTAATACTCTCATTCAGTCTGGAGGAGATATAATTGAAGAATTGTACATGTACCCGGCTACTTTCAACACCCTGTCCTGCACTGATATTTTTCCCTCCATTTTTCTATTTATTTATTTTTTATTTTTTGCTGGAAGTTCCGTCAATACCCGCCAGCCTTTAAGAGACGTCATGCAGCCAGGCATCTTGGCTTGCGGCCACACCTTCCTGAACGCGCCCGATCTCGTCAGATCTCGGAAGCTAACCGGGGCAGGGCCTGGTCAGTACTTGGATGGGAGACCTCCTAGAAATACCAGGTGCTGCAAGCTTTTTACGTCTCCTGGGTAACTTCATCATAGCTCTTAATACTCTCTTTCAGTCTGTAGGAGATATTATTGAAGAATTGTACACGTACCCGGCTACTTTCAAAACCCTTTGCTGCACTGATATTTTTCCCTCCATTTTTCTTTTTTCTTTTTTTTTTTGCTGGAAGTTCCGTCAATACCCGCCAGCCTTAAAGAGACATCATGCAGCTGGGCCTCTTGGCTTTCGGCCACACCGTCCTGAATGCGCATGATATCGTCAGATCTCGGAAGCTAAACGGGGCAGGACCTGGTCAGTACTTGAATGTGAGACCTCCTGGAAATACCAGGTGCTGCAAGCTTTTACGTCTCCTGGGTAACTTTATCGTAGCTCTTAATACTCTCTTTCAGTCTGCAGGAGATATAATTGAAGAATTGTACACGTACCCGGCTACTTTCAACACCCTTCCTGCACTGATATTTTTCCCTCCATTTTTCTATTTTTGTTTTTTTTTCTTTTTGCTGGAAGTTCCGTCAATACCCGCCAACCTTTAAGAGACATCATGCAGCCTGGCCTTTCGGCTTGTGGCCACACCGTACTGAATGCACCCGATCTCGTCAGATCTCGGAAGCTAAACGGGGCAGGGCCTGGTCAGTACTTGGATGGGAGACCTCCTAGAAATACCAGGTGCTACAAGCTTTTTACGTCTCCTGGGTAACTTCATCGTAGCTCTTAATACTCTCTTTCTGTCTCCAGGAGATATAATTGAAGAATTGTACACGTACCCGGCTACTTTCAACACCCTTTGCTGCACTGGTATATTTCCCTCTATTTTTCTTTTTTTTTTTTGCTGGCAGTTCCGTCAATACCCGCCAGCCTTTAAGAGACATCATGCAGCCAGGCATCTCGGCTTGCGGCCACACCATCCTGAACTCGCCCGATCTCGTCAGATCTTGGAAGCTAAACGGGGCAGGACCTGGTCGGTACATGAATGTGAGACCTCCTGGAAATACCTGGTGCTGCAAGCTTTTACGTCTCCTGGGTAACTTTATCGTAGCTCTTAATACTCTCTTTCAGTCTGCAGGAGATATAAATGAAGAATTGTACACATACCTGGCTACTTTCAACACCCTTTCCTGCACTGATATTTTTCCCTCCATTTTTCTATTTTTTTTTTTTTTTTTTTGCTGGAAATTCCGTCAATACCCGCCAGCCTTTAAGAGACTTCATGCAGCCAGGCATCTCGGCTTGCGGCCACACCGTCCTGAACGCGCCCGATCTCGTCAGATCTCGGAAGCTAAACGGGGCAGGACCTGGTCAGTACATGAATGTGAGACCTCCTGGAAATACCTGGTGCTGCAAGCTTTTACGTCTCCTGGGTAACTTTATCGTAGCTCTTAATACTCTCTATCTGTCTGGAGGAGATATAATTGAAGTATTGTACATGTACCCAGCTACTGTCAACACCATTTGCTGCACTGATATTTTTCCATCCATTTTTCTTTTTTTTTTTTTTTTTTTGCTGGAAGTTCCGTCAATACCCGCCAACCTTTAAGAGACATCATGCAGCCAGGCCTTTCGGCTTGTGGCCACACCGTCCTGAATGCGCCCGATCTCGTCAGATCTCGGAAGTTTAACGGGGCAGGACCTGGTCAGTACTTGGATGGGAGACCTCCTAGAAATACCAGGTGCTGCAAGCTTTTTACGTCTTCTGGGTAACTTCATCGTAGCTCTTAATACTCTCTTTCTGTTTCCAGGAGATATAATTGAAGAATTGTACACGTACCCGGCTACTTTCAACACCCTTTGCTGCACTGGTATATTTCCCTGTATTTTTCTTTTTTTTTTTTGCTGGCAGTTCCGTCAATACCCGCCAGCCTTTAAGAGACATCATGCAGCCAGGCATCTCGGTTTGCGGCCACACCATCCTGAACGCGCCCTATCTCGTCAGATCTCGGAAGCTAAACGGGGCAGGACCTGGTCAGTACATGAAAGTGAGACCTCCTGGAAATACCTAGTTCTGCAAGCTTTTACGTCTCCTGGGTAACTTTATCGTAGGTCTTAATACTCTCTCTCTGTCTGGAGGAGATATAATTGAAGTACTGTACACGTATCCAGCTACTGTCAACACCCTTTGCTGCACTGATATTTTTCCATCCATTTTTCTTTTTTCTTTTTTTTTTTTTTTTTTTTGCTGGAAGTTCCGTCAATACCCGCCAACCTTTAAGAGACATCATGCAGCCAGGCCTTTCGGCTTGTGGCCACACCGTCCTGAATGCGCCCGATCTCGTCAGATCTCGGAAGCTAAACGGGGCAGGGCCTGGTCAGTACTTGGATGGGAGACCTCCTAGAAATACCAGGTGCTGCAAGCCTTTTACGTCTCCTGGGTAACTTCATCGTAGCTCTTAATACTCTCTTTCTGTCTCCAGGAGATATAATTGAAGAATTGTACACGTACCCGGCTACTTTCAACACCCTTTCCTGCACTGATATTTTTCCCTCCATTTTTCTATTTTTCTTTTTTTTTTTGCTGGCAGTTCCGTCAATACCCGCCAACCTTTAAGAGACATCATGCAGCCAGGCCTCTTGGCTTGAGGCCACACCGTCCTGAAGACGCAAGATCTCGTCAGATATCGGAAGAAAAACTGGGCAGGGCCTGGTCAGTAATTTGATGGGTGACCTCCTGGAAATACCAGGTGCTGAAAGCTTTTTACATCTCCTGGGTAACTTCAGCGTAGCTCTTAATACTCTCATTCAGTCTGGAGGAGATATAATTGAAGAATTGTACATGTACCCGGCTACTTTCAACACCCTGTCCTGCACTGATATTTTTCCCTCCATTTTTCTATTTATTTATTTTTTATTTTTTGCTGGAAGTTCCGTCAATACCCGCCAGCCTTTAAGAGACGTCATGCAGCCAGGCATCTTGGCTTGCGGCCACACCTTCCTGAACGCGCCCGATCTCGTCAGATCTCGGAAGCTTACCGGGGCAGGGCCTGGTCAGTACTTGGATGGGAGACCTCCTAGAAATACCAGGTGCTGCAAGCTTTTTACGTCTCCTGGGTAACTTCATCATAGCTCTTAATACTCTCTTTCAGTCTGTAGGAGATATTATTGAAGAATTGTACACGTACCCGGCTACTTTCAAAACCCTTTGCTGCACTGATATTTTTCCCTCCATTTTTCTTTTTTCTTTTTTTTTTTGCTGGAAGTTCCGTCAATACCCGCCAGCCTTTAAGAGACGTCATGCAGCCAGGTATCTTGGCTTGCGGCCACACCTTCCTGAACGCGCCCGATCTCGTCAGATCTCGGAAGCTAACCGGGGCAGGGCCTGGTCAGTACTTGGATGGGAGACCTCCTAGAAATACCAGGTGCTGCAAGCTTTTTACGTCTCCTGGGTAACTTCATCATAGCTCTTAATACTCTCTTTCAGTCTGCAGGAGATATAATTGAAGAATTGTACACGTACCCGGCTACTTTCAACACCCTTCCTGCACTGATATTTTTCCCTCCATTTTTCTATTTTTGTTTTTTTTTCTTTTTGCTGGAAGTTCCGTCAATACCCGCCAACCTTTAAGAGACATCATGCAGCCTGGCCTTTCGGCTTGTGGCCACACCGTACTGAATGCACCCGATCTCGTCAGATCTCGGAAGCTAAAAGGGGCAGGGCCTGGTCAGTACTTGGATGGGAGACCTCCTAGAAATACCAGGTGCTACAAGCTTTTTACGTCTCCTGGGTAACTTCATCGTAGCTCTTAATACTCTCTTTCTGTCTCCAGGAGATATAATTGAAGAATTGTACACGTACCCGGCTACTTTCAACACCCTTTGCTGCACTGGTATATTTCCCTCTATTTTTCTTCTTTTTTTTTTGCTGGCAGTTCCGTCAATACCCGCCAGCCTTTAAGAGACATCATGCAGCCAGGCATCTCGGCTTGCGGCCACACCATCCTGAACTCGCCCGATCTCGTCAGATCTTGGAAGCTAAACGGGGCAGGACCTGGTCGGTACATGAATGTGAGACCTCCTGGAAATACCTGGTGCTGCAAGCTTTTACGTCTCCTGGGTAACTTTATCGTAGCTCTTAATACTCTCTTTCAGTCTGCAGGAGATATAAATGAAGAATTGTACACGTACCTGGCTACTTTCAACACCCTTTCCTGCACTGATATTTTTCCCTCCATTTTTCTATTTTTTTTTTTTTTTTTTTGCTGGAAATTCCGTCAATACCCGCCAGCCTTTAAGAGACTTCATGCAGCCAGGCATCTCGGCTTGCGGCCACACCGTCCTGAACGCGCCCGATCTCGTCAGATCTCGGAAGCTAAACGGGGCAGGACCTGGTCAGTACATGAATGTGAGACCTCCTGGAAATACCTGGTGCTGCAAGCTTTTACGTCTCCTGGGTAACTTTATCGTAGCTCTTAATACTCTCTATCTGTCTGGAGGAGATATAATTGAAGTATTGTACATGTACCCAGCTACTGTCAACACCATTTGCTGCACTGATATTTTTCCATCCATTTTTCTTTTTTTTTTTTTTTTTTTGCTGGAAGTTCCGTCAATACCCGCCAACCTTTAAGAGACATCATGCAGCCAGGCCTTTCGGCTTGTGGCCACACCGTCCTGAATGCGCCCGATCTCGTCAGATCTCGGAAGCTAAACGGGGCAGGGCCTGGTCAGTACTTGGATGGGAGACCTCCTAGAAATACCAGGTGCTGCAAGCTTTTTACGTCTTCTGGGTAACTTCATCGTAGCTCTTAATACTCTCTTTCTGTTTCCAGGAGATATAATTGAAGAATTGTACACGTACCCGGCTACTTTCAACACCCTTTGCTGCACTGGTATATTTCCCTGTATTTTTCTTTTTTTTTTTTGCTGGCAGTTCCGTCAATACCCGCCAGCCTTTAAGAGACATCATGCAGCCAGGCATCTCGGTTTGCGGCCACACCATCCTGAACGCGCCCTATCTCGTCAGATCTCGGAAGCTAAACGGGGCAGGACCTGGTCAGTACATGAAAGTGAGACCTCCTGGAAATACCTAGTTCTGCAAGCTTTTACGTCTCCTGGGTAACTTTATCGTAGGTCTTAATACTCTCTCTCTGTCTGGAGGAGATATAATTGAAGTACTGTACACGTATCCAGCTACTGTCAACACCCTTTGCTGCACTGATATTTTTCCATCCATTTTTCTTTTTTCTTTTTTTTTTTTTTTTTTTTGCTGGAAGTTCCGTCAATACCCGCCAACCTTTAAGAGACATCATGCAGCCAGGCCTTTCGGCTTGTGGCCACACCGTCCTGAATGCGCCCGATCTCGTCAGATCTCGGAAGCTAAACGGGGCAGGGCCTGGTCAGTACTTGGATGGGAGACCTCCTAGAAATACCAGGTGCTGCAAGCTTTTTACGTCTCCTGGGTAACTTCATCGTAGCTCTTAATACTCTCTTTCTGTCTCCAGGAGATATAATTGAAGAATTGTACACGTACCCGGCTACTTTCAACACCCTTTGCTGCACTGGTATATTTCCCTCTATTTTTCTTTTTTTTTTTTGCTGGCAGTTCCGTCAATACCCGCCAGCCTTTAAGAGACATCATGCAGCCAGGCATCTCGGCTTGCGGCCACACCATCCTGAACGCGCCCTATCTCGTCAGATCTCGGAAGCTAAACGGGGCAGGACCTGGTCAGTACTTGAAAGTGAGACCTCCTGGAAATACCTAGTTCTGCAAGCTTTTACGTCTCCTGGGTAACTTTATCGTAGCTCTTAATACTCTCTCTCTGTCTGGAGGAGATATAATTGAAGTACTGTACACGTATCCAGCTACTGTCAACACCCTTTGCTGCACTGATATTTTTCCATCCATTTTTCTTTTTTCTTTTTTTCTTTTTTTTTTTTGCTGGAAGTTCATTCAATACCCGCCAACCTTTAAGAGACATCATGCAGCCAGGCCTTTCGGCTTGTGGCCACACCGTCCTGAATGCGCCCGATCTCGTCAGATCTCGGAAGCTAAACGGGGCAGGGCCTGGTCAGTACTTGGATGGGAGACCTCCTAGAAATACCAGGTGCTGCAAGCTTTTTACGTCTCCTGGGTAACTTCATCGTAGCTCTTAATACTCTCTTTCTGTCTCCAGGAGATATAATTGAAGAATTGTACACGTACCCGGCTACTTTCAACACCCTTTGCTGCACTGGTATATTTCCCTCTATTTTTCTTTTTTTTTTTGCTGGCAGTTCCGTCAATACCCACCAGCCTTTAAGAGACATCATGCAGCCAGGCATCTCGGCTTGCGGCCACACCATCCTGAACGCGCCCGATCTCGTCAGATCTCGGAAGCTAAACGCGGCAGGACCTGGTCAGTACATGAAAGTGAGACCTCCTGGAAATACCTAGTGCTGCAAGCTTTTACGTCTCCTGGGTAACTTTATCGTAGCTCTTAATACTCTCTCTCTGTCTGGAGGAGATATTATTGAAGAATTGTACACGTACCCGGCTACTTTCAAAACCCTTTGCTGCACTGATATTTTTCCCTCCATTTTTCTTTTTTCTTTTTTTTTTTGCTGGAAGTTCCGTCAATACCCGCCAGCCTTAAAGAGACATCATGCAGCTGGGCCTCTCGGCTTTCGGCCACACCGTCCTGAATGCGCATGATATCGTCAGATTTCGGAAGCTAAACGGGGCAGGACCTGGTCAGTACATGAATGTGAGACCTCCTGGAAATACCTGGTGCTGCAAGCTTTTACGTCTCCTGGGTAACTTTATCGTAGCTCTTAATACTCTCTATCTGTCTGGAGGAGATATAATTGAAGTATTGTACACGTACCCAGCTACTGTCAACACCATTTGCTGCACTGATATTTTTCCATCCATTTTTCTTTTTTTTTTTTTTTTTTTGCTGGAAGTTCCGTCAATACCCGCCAACCTTTAAGAGACATCATGCAGCCAGGCCTTTCGGCTTGTGGCCACACCGTCCTGAATGCGCCCGATCTCGTCAGATCTCGGAAGCTAAACGGGGCAGGGCCTGGTCAGTACTTGGATGGGAGACCTCCTAGAAATACCAGGTGCTGCAAGCTTTTTACGTCTCCTGGGTAACTTCATCGTAGCTCTTAATACTCTCTTTCTGTCTCCAGGAGATATAATTGAAGAATTGTACACGTACCCGGCTACTTTCAACACCCTTTGCTGCACTGGTATATTTCCCTCTATTTTTCTTTTTTTTTTTTGCTGGCAGTTCCGTCAATACCCGCCAGCCTTTAAGAGACATCATGCAGCCAGGCATCTCGGCTTGCGGCCGCACCATCCTGAACGCGCCCTATCTCGTCAGATCTCGGAAGCTAAACGGGGCAGGACCTGGTCAGTACTTGAAAGTGAGACCTCCTGGAAATACCTAGTTCTGCAAGCTTTTACGTCTCCTGGGTAACTTTATCGTAGCTCTTAATACTCTCTCTCTGTCTGGAGGAGATATAATTGAAGTACTGTACACGTATCCAGCTACTGTCAACACCCTTTGCTGCACTGATATTTTTCCATCCATTTTTCTTTTTTCTTTTTTTCTTTTTTTTTTTTGCTGGAAGTTCCGTCAATACCCGCCAACCTTTAAGAGACATCATGCAGCCAGGCCTTTCGGCTTGTGGCCACACCGTCCTGAATGCGCCCGATCTCGTCAGATCTCGAAAGCTAAACGGGGCAGGGCCTGGTCAGTACTTGGATGGGAGACCTCCTAGAAATACCAGGTGCTGCAAGCTTTTTACGTCTCCTGGGTAACTTCATCGTAGCTCTTAATACTCTCTTTCTGTCTCCAGGAGATATAATTGAAGAATTGTACACGTACCCGGCTACTTTCAACACCCTTTGCTGCACTGATATTTCTCCCTCCATTTTTCTTTTTTTTTTTTTTTTTTTGCTGGAAGTTCCGTCAATACCCACCAGCCTAAAGAGACATCATGCAGCCGGGCCTCTTGGCTTTCGGCCACACCGTCCTGAACGCGCCCGATATCGTCAGATCTCGGAAGGTAAAAGGGGCAGGGCCTGGTCAGTACTTGGATGGGTGACCTCCTGGAAATGCCAGGTGCTGCAAGCTTTTTACGTCTCCTGGGTAACTTCATCGTAGCTCTTAATACTCTCTTTCTGTCTGGAGGAGATATAATTGAAGAATTGTACACGTACCCGGCTACTTTCAAAACCCATTACTGCACTGATATTTTTCCCTCCATTTTTCTTTTTCTTTTTTTTCTTTTTTTTTTTTGCTGGAAGTTCCGTCAATACCCGCCAACCTTTAAGAGACATCATGCAGCCAGGCCTTTCGGCTTGTGGCCACACCGTCCTGAATGCGCCCGATCTTGTCAGATCTCGGAAGCTAAACGGGGCAGGGCCTGGTCAGTACTTGGATGGGAGACCTCCTAGAAATACCAGGTGCTGCAAGCTTTTTACGTCTCCTGGGTAACTTCATCGTAGCTCTTAATACTCTCTTTCTGTCTCCAGGAGATATAATTGAAGAATTGTACACGTACCCGGCTACTTTCAACACCCTTTGCTGCACTGATATTTCTCCCTCCATTTTTCTTTTTTTTTTTTTTTTTTTGCTGGAAGTTCCGTCAATACCCACCAGCCTAAAGAGACATCATGCAGCCGGGCCTCTTGGCTTTCGGCCACACCGTCCTGAACGCGCCCGATATCGTCAGATCTCGGAAGGTAAAAGGGGCAGGGCCTGGTCAGTACTTGGATGGGTGACCTCCTGGAAATGCCAGGTGCTGCAAGCTTTTTACGTCTCCTGGGTAACTTCATCGTAGCTCTTAATACTCTCTTTCTGTCTGGAGGAGATATAATTGAAGAATTGTACACGTACCCGGCTACTTTCAAAACCCATTACTGCACTGATATTTTTCCCTCCATTTTTCTTTTTCTTTTTTTTTTTTTTTTTTTTTGCTGGAAGTTCCGTCAATACCCGCCAACCTTTAAGAGACATCATGCAGCCAGGCCTCTCGGCTTGCGGCCACACCGTCCTGAATTCCCCCGATCTCGTCAGAACTCGGAAGCTAAACGGGGCATGGCTTGGTCAGTACTTGGATGGGAGACCTCCTAGAAATACCAGGTGCTGCAAGCCTTTTACGTCTCCTGGGTAACTTCATCGTAGCTCTTAATACTCTCTTTCTGTGTCCAGGAGATATAATTGAAGAATTGTACACGTACTAGGCTACTTTCAACACCCTTTGCTGCACTGATATTTTCCCTCCATTTTTCTTTTTATTTTATTTTTTTGCTGGAAGTTCCGTCAATATCCGCCAGCCTTTAAGAGACATCATGCAGCCAGGCCTCTTGGCTTGTAGTCACACCGTCCTGAACGCGCCCGATCATATCAGATTTCGGAAGCTAAACGGGGCAGGGCCTGGTCAGTACTTGGATGTGTGACCTCCTGGAAATACCAGGTGCTGCAAGCTTTTTACGTCTCCTGGGTAACTTCATCGTAGCTCTTAAAACTCTCTTTCTGTCTCCAGGAGATATAATTGAAGAATTGTACACGTACCCGGCTACTTTCAACACCCTTTGCTGCACTGGTATATTTCCCTCTATTTTTCTTTTTTTTTTTTGCTGGCAGTTCCGTCAATACCCGCCAACCTTTAAGAGACATCATGCAGCCAGGCATCTCGGCTTGCGGCCACACCATCCTGAACGCGCCCGATCTCGTCAGATCTCGGAAGCTAAATGGGGCATGGCCTGGTCAGTACTTGGATGGGAGACCTCCTAGAAATACCAGGTGCTGCAAGCTTTTACGTCTCCTGGGTAACTTTATCGTAGCTCTTAATACTCTCTATCTGTCTGGAGGAGATATAATTGAAGTACTGTACACGTACCCAGCTACTGTCAACATCCTTTGCTGCACTGATATTTTTCCATCCATTTTTCTTTTTTTTTTTGCTGGCAGTTCCGTCAATACCCGCCAGCCTTAAAGAGACATGATGCAGCTGGGCCTCTCGGCTTTCGGCCACACCGTCCTGAATGCGCATGATATCGTCAGATCTCGGAAGCTAAACGGGGCAGGACCTGGTCAGTACTTGAATGTGAGACCTCCTGGAAATACCAGGTGCTGCAAGCTTTTACGTCTCCTGGGTAACTTTATCGTAGCTCTTAATATTCTCTTTCAGTCTGCAGGAGATATAATTGAAGAATTGTACACGTACCCGGCTACTTTCAACACCCTTTCCTGCAGTGATATTTTTCCCTCCATTTTTCTATTTTTTTTTTTTTTTCTTTTTGCTGGAAGTTCCGTCAATACCCGCCAACCTTTAAGAGACATCATGCAGCCAGGCCTTTCGGCTTGTGGCCACACCGTCCTGAATGCGCCCGATCTCGTCAGATCTCGGAAGCTAAACGGGGCAGGGCCTGGTCAGTACTTGGATGGGAGACCTCCTAGAAATACCAGGTGCTGCAAGCTTTTTACGTCTCCTGGGTAACTTCATCGTAGCTCTTAATACTCTCTTTCTGTCTCCAGGAGATATAATTGAAGAATTGTACACGTACCCGGCTACTTTCAACACCCTTTGATGCACTGGTATATTTCCCTCTATTTTTCTTTTTTTTTTTTTGCTGGCAGTTCCGTCAATACCCGCCAACCTTTAAGAGACATCATGCAGCCAGGCCTTTCGGCTTGTGGCCACACCGTCCTGAATGCGCCTGATCTCGTCAGATCTCGGAAGCTAAACGGGGCAGGGCCTGGTCAGTACTTGGATGGGAGACCTCCTAGAAATACCAGGTGCTGCAAGCTGTTTACGTCTCCTGGGTAACTTCATCGTAGCTCTTAATACTCTCTCTCTGTCTGGAGGAGATATAATTGAAGTATTGTACATGTATCCAGCTACTGTCAACACCCTTTGCTGCACTGATATTTTTCCATCCATTTTTCTTTTTTCTTTTTTTATATTTTTTTTTTGCTGGAAGTTCCGTCAATACCCGCCAACCTTTAAGAGACATCATGCAGCCAGGCCTTTCGGCTTGTGGCCACACCGTCCTGAATGCGCCTGATCTCGTCAGATCTCGGAAGCTAAACGGGGCAGGGCCTGGTCAGTACTTGAATGGGAGACCTCCTAGAAATACCAGGTGCTGCAAGCTTTTTACGTCTCCTGGGTAACTTCATCGTAGCTCTTAATACTCTCTCTCTGTCTGGAGGAGATATAATTGAAGTATTGTACACGTATCCAGCTACTGTCAACACCCTTTGCTGCACTGATATTTTTCCATCCATTTTTCTTTTTTCTTTTTTTATATTTTTTTTTTGCTGGAAGTTCCGTCAATACCCGCCAACCTTTAAGAGACATCATGCAGCCAGGCATCTCGGCTTGCGGCCACACCATCCTGAAGACGCAAGATCTCGTCAGATCTCGGAAGAAAAACTGGGCAGGGCCTGGTCAGTAATTGGATGGGTGACCTCCTGGAAATACCAGGTGCTGAAAGCTTTTTACATCTCCTGGGTAACTTCAGCGTAGCTCTTAATACTCTCATTCAGTCTGGAGGAGATATAATTGAAGAATTGTACATGTACCCGGCTACTTTCAACACCCTGTCCTGCACTGATATTTTTCCCTCCATTTTTCTATTTATTTATTTTTTATTTTTTGCTGGAAGTTCTGTCAATACCCGCCAGCCTTTAAGAGACATCATGCAGGCAGGCCTCTTGGCTTGTGGCCACACCGTCCTGAACACGCCCGATCTCGTCAGATCTCGGAAGCTAAACGGGGCAGGGCCTCGTCAGTACTTGGATGGGTGACCTCCTGGAAATACCAGGTGCTGCAAGCTTTTTACGTCTCCTGGGTAACTTCATCGTAGCTCTTAATACTCTCTTTCTGTCTCCAGGAGATATAATTGAAGAATTGTACACGTACCCGGCTACTTTCAACACCCTTTGCTGCACTGGTATATTTCCCTCTATTTTTCATTTTTTTTTTTGCTGGCAGTTCCGTCAATACCCGCCAGCCTTTAAGAGACATCATGCAGCCAGGCATCTCGGCTTGCGGCCACACCATCCTGAACGCGCCCGATCTCGTCAGATCTCGGAAGCTAAACGGGGCAGGACCTGGTCAGTACATGAAAGTGAGACCTCCTGGAAATACCTAGTTCTGCAAGCTTTTACGTCTCCTGGGTAACTTTATCGTAGCTCTTAATACTCTCTCTCTGTCTGGAGGAGATATAATTGAAGTATTGCACACGTATCCAGCTACTGTCAACACCCTTTGCTGCACTGATATTTTTCCATCCATTTTTCTTTTTTCTATTTTTTTTTTTTTTTTTTGCTGGAAGTTCCGTCAATACCCGCCAACCTTTAAGAGACATCATGCAGCCAGGCCTTTCGGCTTGTGGCCACACCATCCTGAATGCGCCCGATCTCGTCAGATCTCGGAAGCTAAACGGGGCAGGGCCTCGTCAGTACTTGGATGGGTGACCTCCTGGAAATACCAGGTGCTGCAAGCTTTTTACGTCTCCTGGGTAACTTCATCGTAGCTCTTAATACTCTCTTTCTGTCTCCAGGAGATATAATTGAAGAATTGTACACGTACCCGGCTACTTTCAACACCCTTTGCTGCACTGGTATATTTCCCTCTATTTTTCATTTTTTTTTTTGCTGGCAGTTCCGTCAATACCCGCCAGCCTTTAAGAGACATCATGCAGCCAGGCATCTTGGCTTGCGGCCACACCATCCTGAACGCGCCCGATCTCGTCAGATCTCGGAAGCTAAACGGGGCAGGACCTGGTCAGTACATGAAAGTGAGACCTCCTGGAAATACCTAGTTCTGCAAGCTTTTACGTCTCCTGGGTAACTTTATCGTAGCTCTTAATACTCTCTCTCTGTCTGGAGGAGATATAATTGAAGTATTGCACACGTATCCAGCTACTGTCAACACCCTTTGCTGCACTGATATTTTTCCATCCATTTTTCTTTTTTCTATTTTTTTTTTTTTTTTTTGCTGGAAGTTCCGTCAATACCCGCCAACCTTTAAGAGACATCATGCAGCCAGGCCTTTCGGCTTGTGGCCACACCGTCCTGAATGCGCCCGATCTCGTCAGATCTCGGAAGCTAAACGGGGCAGGGCCTCGTCAGTACTTGGATGGGTGACCTCCTGGAAATACCAGGTGCTGCAAGCTTTTTACGTCTCCTGGGTAACTTCATCGTAGCTCTTAATACTCTCTTTCTGTCTCCAGGAGATATAATTGAAGAATTGTACACGTACCCGGCTACTTTCAACACCCTTTGCTGCACTGGTATATTTCCCTCTATTTTTCATTTTTTTTTTGCTGGCAGTTCCGTCAAGACCCGCCAGCCTTTAAGAGACATCATGCAGCCAGGCATCTCGGCTTGCGGCCACACCATCCTGAACGCGCCCGATCTCGTCAGATCTCGGAAGCTAAACGGGGCAGGACCTGGTCAGTACATGAAAGTGAGACCTCCTGGAAATACCTAGTTCTGCAAGCTTTTACGTCTCCTGGGTAACTTTATCGTAGCTCTTAATACTCTCTCTCTGTCTGGAGGAGATATAATTGAAGTATTGCACACGTATCCAGCTACTGTCAACACCCTTTGCTGCACTGATATTTTTCCATCCATTTTTCTTTTTTCTATTTTTTTTTTTTTTTTTTGCTGGAAGTTCCGTCAATACCCGCCAGCCTTTAAGAGACATCATGCAGCCAGGCCTTTCGGCTTGTGGCCACACCGTCCTGAATGCGCCCGATCTCGTCAGATCTCGGAAGCTAAACGGGGCAGGGCCTGGTCAGTACTTGAATGTGAGACCTCCTGGAAATACCAGGTGCTGCAAGCTTTTACGTCTCCTGGGTAACTTTATCGTAGCTCTTAATATTCTCTTTCAGTCTGCAGGAGATATAATTGAAGAATTGTACACGTACCCGGCTACTTTCAACACCCTTTCCTGCAGTGATATTTTTCCCTCCATTTTTCTATTTTTTTTTTTTTTTCTTTTTGCTGGAAGTTCCGTCAATACCCGCCAACCTTTAAGAGACATCATGCAGCCAGGCCTTTCGGCTTGTGGCCACACCGTCCTGAATGCGCCCGATCTCGTCAGATCTCGGAAGCTAAACGGGGCAGGGCCTGGTCAGTACTTGGATGGGAGACCTCCTAGAAATACCAGGTGCTGCAAGCTTTTTACGTCTCCTGGGTAACTTCATCGTAGCTCTTAATACTCTCTTTCTGTCTCCAGGAGATATAATTGAAGAATTGTACACGTACCCGGCTACTTTCAACACCCTTTGCTGCACTGGTATATTTCCCTCTATTTTTCTTTTTTTTTTTTTGCTGGCAGTTCCGTCAATACCCGCCAACCTTTAAGAGACATCATGCAGCCAGGCCTTTCGGCTTGTGGCCACACCGTCCTGAATGCGCCTGATCTCGTCAGATCTCGGAAGCTAAACGGGGCAGGGCCTGGTCAGTACTTGGATGGGAGACCTCCTAGAAATACCAGGTGCTGCAAGCTGTTTACGTCTCCTGGGTAACTTCATCGTAGCTCTTAATACTCTCTCTCTGTCTGGAGGAGATATAATTGAAGTATTGTACACGTATCCAGCTACTGTCAACACCCTTTGCTGCCCTGATATTTTTCCATCCATTTTTCTTTTTTCTTTTTTTATATTTTTTTTTTGCTGGAAGTTCCGTCAATACCCGCCAACCTTTAAGAGACATCATGCAGCCAGGCCTTTCGGCTTGTGGCCACACCGTCCTGAATGCGCCTGATCTCGTCAGATCTCGGAAGCTAAACGGGGCAGGGCCTGGTCAGTACTTGGATGGGAGACCTCCTAGAAATACCAGGTGCTGCAAGCTTTTTACGTCTCCTGGGTAACTTCATCGTAGCTCTTAATACTCTCTCTCTGTCTGGAGGAGATATAATTGAAGTATTGTACACGTATCCAGCTACTGTCAACACCCTTTGCTGCACTGATATTTTTCCATCCATTTTTCTTTTTTCTTTTTTTATATTTTTTTTTTGCTGGAAGTTCCGTCAATACCCGCCAACCTTTAAGAGACATCATGCAGCCAGGCATCTCGGCTTGCGGCCACACCATCCTGAAGACGCAAGATCTCGTCAGATCTCGGAAGAAAAACTGGGCAGGGCCTGGTCAGTAATTGGATGGGTGACCTCCTGGAAATACCAGGTGCTGAAAGCTTTTTACATCTCCTGGGTAACTTCAGCGTAGCTCTTAATACTCTCATTCAGTCTGGAGGAGATATAATTGAAGAATTGTACATGTACCCGGCTACTTTCAACACCCTGTCCTGCACTGATATTTTTCCCTCCATTTTTCTATTTATTTATTTTTTATTTTTTGCTGGAAGTTCTGTCAATACCCGCCAGCCTTTAAGAGACATCATGCAGCCCGGCCTCTTGGCTTGTGGCCACACCGTCCTGAACACGCCCGATCTCGTCAGATCTCGGAAGCTAAACGGGGCAGGGCCTCGTCAGTACTTGGATGGGTGACCTCCTGGAAATACCAGGTGCTGCAAGCTTTTTACGTCTCCTGGGTAACTTCATCGTAGCTCTTAATACTCTCTTTCTGTCTCCAGGAGATATAATTGAAGAATTGTACACGTTCCCGGCTACTTTCAACACCCTTTGCTGCACTGGTATATTTCCCTCTATTTTTCATTTTTTTTTTTGCTGGCAGTTCCGTCAATACCCGCCAGCCTTTAAGAGACATCATGCAGCCAGGCATCTCGGCTTGCGGCCACACCATCCTGAACGCGCCCGATCTCGTCAGATCTCGGAAGCTAAACGGGGCAGGACCTGGTCAGTACATGAAAGTGAGACCTCCTGGAAATACCTAGTTCTGCAAGCTTTTACGTCTCCTGGGTAACTTTATCGTAGCTCTTAATACTCTCTCTCTGTCTGGAGGAGATATAATTGAAGTGTTGCACACGTATCCAGCTACTGTCAACACCCTTTGCTGCACTGATATTTTTCCATCCATTTTTCTTTTTTCTATTTTTTTTTTTTTTTTTTGCTGGAAGTTCCGTCAATACCCGCCAACCTTTAAGAGACATCATGCAGCCAGGCCTTTCGGCTTGTGGCCACACCGTCCTGAATGCGCCCGATCTCGTCAGATCTCGGAAGCTAAACGGGGCAGGGCCTCGTCAGTACTTGGATGGGTGACCTCCTGGAAATACCAGGTGCTGCAAGCTTTTTACGTCTCCTGGGTAACTTCATCGTAGCTCTTAATACTCTCTTTCTGTCTCCAGGAGATATAATTGAAGAATTGTACACGTACCCGGCTACTTTCAACACCCTTTGCTGCACTGGTATATTTCCCTCTATTTTTCATTTTTTTTTTTGCTGGCAGTTCCGTCAATACCCGCCAGCCTTTAAGAGACATCATGCAGCCAGGCATCTCGGCTTGCGGCCACACCATCCTGAACGCGCCCGATCTCGTCAGATCTCGGAAGCTAAACGGGGCAGGACCTGGTCAGTACATGAAAGTGAGACCTCCTGGAAATACCTAGTTCTGCAAGCTTTTACGTCTCCTGGGTAACTTTATCGTAGCTCTTAATACTCTCTCTCTGTCTGGAGGAGATATAATTGAAGTATTGCACACGTATCCAGCTACTGTCAACACCCTTTGCTGCACTGATATTTTTCCATCCATTTTTCTTTTTTCTATTTTTTTTTTTTTTTTTTGCTGGAAGTTCCGTCAATACCCGCCAACCTTTAAGAGACATCATGCAGCCAGGCCTTTCGGCTTGTGACCACACCGTCCTGAATGCGCCCGATCTCGTCAGATCTCGGAAGCTAAACGGGGCAGGGCCTGGTCAGTACTTGGATGGGAGACCTCCTAGAAATACCAGGTGCTGCAAGCTTTTTACGTCTTCTGGGTAACTTCATCGTAGCTCTTAATACTCTCTTTCTGTCTCCAGGAGATATAATTGAAGAATTGTACACGTACCCGGCTACTTTCAACACCCTTTGCTGCACTGGTATATTTCCCTCTATTTTTCTTTTTTTTTTTTGCTGGCAGTTCCGTCAATACCCGCCAGCCTTTAAGAGACGTCATGCAGCCAGGCATCTCGGCTTGCGGCCACACCATCCTGAACGCGCCCGATCTCGTCAGATCTCGGAAGCTAACGGGGCAGGGCCTGGTCAGTACTCGGATGGGAGACCTCCTAGAAATACCAGGTGCTGCAAGCTTTTTACGTCTCCT
>NW_027103019.1:0-17500 GCF_036373705.1 Amia ocellicauda
GAGTGCTGAAGGAAAGCTCCAGCGCGGAGCCCGCACCCACCGGGGAGGTGTAGCCCTGCAGGCTGAGCGCCGGGAGCCGTCGGTCAGTGAGTGCTGAAGGAAAGCTCCAGCGCGGAGCCCGCACCCACCGGGGAGGTGTAGCCCTGCAGGCTGAGCGCCGGGAGCCGTCGGTCAGTGAGTGCTGAAGGAAAGCTCCAGCGCGGAGCCCGCACCCACCGGGGAGGTGTAGCCCTGCAGGCTGAGCGCCGGGAGCCGTCGGTCAGTGAGTGCTGAAGGAAAGCTCCAGCGCGGAGCCCGCACCCACCGGGGAGGTGTAGCCCTGCAGGCTGAGCGCCGGGAGCCGTCGGTCAGTGAGTGCTGAAGGAAAGCTCCAGCGCGGAGCCCGCACCCACCGGGGAGGTGTAGCCCTGCAGGCTGAGCGCCGGGAGCCGTCGGTCAGTGAGTGCTGAAGGAAAGCTCCAGCGCGGAGCCCGCACCCACCGGGGAGGTGTAGCCCTGCAGGCTGAGCGCCGGGAGCCGTCGGTCGGTCGGTCGGTCAGTCAGTGAGTGAGTGAGTGTGTGTTGCGCTGGAGGAAAGCTCCAGCCCGGCGTCCGTCCCCACCGGGGAGGAGTAGGCCTGCTGACTGAGCGCTGGGAGCCGGGAGCCTTTCCTGCAGTCAGTCGGTCGGTCAGTGAGTGAGTGAGTGTGTGTGCTGAAGGGAAGCTCCAGCCCGGCGTCCGTCCCCACCGGGGAGGAGTAGGCCTGCTGACTGAGCGCTGGGAGCCGGGAGCCTTTCCTGCAGTCAGTCGGTCGGTCAGTGAGTGAGTGAGTGTGTGTTGCGCTGGAGGAAAGCTCCAGCCCGGCGTCCGTCCCCACCGGGGAGGAGTAGGCCTGCTGACTGAGCGCTGGGAGCCGGGAGCCTTTCCTGCAGTCAGTCGGTCGGTCAGTGAGTGAGTGAGTGTGTGTTGCGCTGGAGGAAAGCTCCAGCCCGGCGTCCGTCCCCACCGGGGAGGAGTAGGCCTGCTGACTGAGCGCTGGGAGCCGGGAGCCTTTCCTGCAGTCAGTCGGTCGGTCAGTGAGTGAGTGAGTGTGTGTTGCGCTGGAGGAAAGCTCCAGCCCGGCGTCCGTCCCCACCGGGGAGTTGTGCCCGGGCCCGGGCCTCCTGCCGACGGACCGTGTGGCGCATTGTCCCGACTGCGGACTTTCTCCAGCAAAAAGGCGGAGGTGCAGTACCGCCATTTCGCCACACGAGGGACGGAATGGCACCCAACTGCCCCCTGGTGTCGAAAAAGCGCAAGGGCACCCGGGCCGGTCCGCCCCAGGCAGCGGCCGAGATGCAGCACCGGGGGCCCGGCCTGCCTGCCCTGGAGGTCAGCCTGCCAGCCCTGGAGGTCTGCCTTCCAGCCCTGGAGGACAGCCTGCCTGCCCTGGTAGCAGCACTGCCTGCCTTCCAGCCCTGGAGGTCTGCCTGTTAGCCCTGGAGGTCTGCTATCCAGCCCTGGTAGCAGCACTGCCTGCCCTGGAGGTCTGCCTGCCTGCCTTCCAGCCCTGGAGGTCTGCTATCCAGCCCTGGTAGCAGCACTGCCTGCCCTGGAGGTCTGCCTGCCTGCCCTGGAGGTCTGCCTTCCAGCCCTGGAGGACAGCCTGCCTGCCCTGGTAGCAGCACTGCCTGCCTTCCAGCCCTGGAGGTCTGCCTGTTAGCCCTGGAGGTCTGCTATCCAGCCCTGGTAGCAGCACTGCCTGCCCTGGAGGTCAGCCTGTTAGCCCTGGAGGTCTGCCTGCCTGCCCTGGTAGCAGCACTGCCTGCCTTCCAGCCCTGGAGGTCTGCCTGTTAGCCCTGGAGGTCTGCTATCCAGCCCTGGTAGCAGCACTGCCTGCCCTGGAGGTCTGCCTGCCTGCCTTCCAGCCCTGGAGGTCTGCTATCCATCCCTGGAGGTCTGCCTGCCTGCCATCCAGCCCTGGAGGTCTGCTATCCAGCCCTGGTAGCAGCACTGCCTGCCCTGGAGGTCTGCTATCCAGCCCTGGAGGACAGCCTGCCTGCCCTGGTAGCAGCACTGCCTGCCCTGGAGGTCTGCTATCCAGCCCTGGAGGACAGCCTGCCTGCCCTGGTAGCAGCACTGCCTGCCCTGGAGGTCTGCTATCCAGCCCTGGAGGACAGCCTGCCTGCCCTGGTAGCAGCACTGCCTGCCCTGGAGGTCTGCTATCCAGCCCTGGAGGACAGCCTGCCTGCCCTGGAGGTCAGCCTGTTAGCCCTGGAGGTCTGCCTGCCTGCCATCCAGCCCTGGCAGCAGCACTGCCTGCCCTGGTAGCAGCACTGCCTGCCCTGGAGGTCTGCTATCCAGCCCTGGTAGCAGCACTGCCTGCCCTGGAGGTCTGCCTGCCTGCCTGCCAGCCCTGGAGGTCTGCCTGTTAGCCCTGGAGGTCTGCTATCCAGCCCTGGAGGTCTGCTATCCAGCCCTGGTAGCAGCACTGCCTGCCCTGGAGGTCTGCCTGCCTGCCCTGGAGGTCTGCTATCCAGCCCTGGTAGCAGCACTGCCAGCCCTGGAGGTCTGCCTTCCAGCCCTGGAGGACAGCCTGCCTGCCCTGGTAGCAGCACTGCCTGCCTTCCAGCCCTGGAGGTCTGCCTGTTAGCCCTGGAGGTCTGCTATCCAGCCCTGGTAGCAGCACTGCCTGCCCTGGAGGTCTGCCTGCCTGCCTTCCAGCCCTGGAGGTCTGCTATCCAGCCCTGGTAGCAGCACTGCCTGCCCTGGAGGTCTGCCTGCCTGCCCTGGAGGTCTGCCTTCCAGCCCTGGAGGACAGCCTGCCTGCCCTGGTAGCAGCACTGCCTGCCTTCCAGCCCTGGAGGTCTGCCTGTTAGCCCTGGAGGTCTGCTATCCAGCCCTGGTAGCAGCACTGCCTGCCCTGGAGGTCTGCCTGCCTGCCTTCCAGCCCTGGAGGTCTGCTATCCAGCCCTGGTAGCAGCACTGCCTGCCCTGGAGGTCTGCCTGCCTGCCCTGGAGGTCTGCCTTCCAGCCCTGGAGGACAGCCTGCCTGCCCTGGTAGCAGCACTGCCTGCCTTCCAGCCCTGGAGGTCTGCCTGTTAGCCCTGGAGGTCTGCTATCCAGCCCTGGTAGCAGCACTGCCTGCCCTGGAGGTCAGCCTGTTAGCCCTGGAGGTCTGCCTGCCTGCCCTGGTAGCAGCACTGCCTGCCTTCCAGCCCTGGAGGTCTGCCTGTTAGCCCTGGAGGTCTGCTATCCAGCCCTGGTAGCAGCACTGCCTGCCCTGGAGGTCTGCCTGCCTGCCTTCCAGCCCTGGAGGTCTGCTATCCATCCCTGGAGGTCTGCCTGCCTGCCATCCAGCCCTGGAGGTCTGCTATCCAGCCCTGGTAGCAGCACTGCCTGCCCTGGAGGTCTGCTATCCAGCCCTGGAGGACAGCCTGCCTGCCCTGGTAGCAGCACTGCCTGCCCTGGAGGTCTGCTATCCAGCCCTGGAGGACAGCCTGCCTGCCCTGGTAGCAGCACTGCCTGCCCTGGAGGTCTGCTATCCAGCCCTGGAGGACAGCCTGCCTGCCCTGGTAGCAGCACTGCCTGCCCTGGAGGTCTGCTATCCAGCCCTGGAGGACAGCCTGCCTGCCCTGGAGGTCAGCCTGTTAGCCCTGGAGGTCTGCCTGCCTGCCATCCAGCCCTGGCAGCAGCACTGCCTGCCCTGGTAGCAGCACTGCCTGCCCTGGAGGTCTGCTATCCAGCCCTGGTAGCAGCACTGCCTGCCCTGGAGGTCTGCCTGCCTGCCTGCCAGCCCTGGAGGTCTGCCTGTTAGCCCTGGAGGTCTGCTATCCAGCCCTGGAGGTCTGCTATCCAGCCCTGGTAGCAGCACTGCCTGCCCTGGAGGTCAGCCTGTTAGCCCTGGAGGTCTGCCTGCCTGCCCTGGTAGCAGCACGGCCTACCTGCCTGCCTGCCCTCGAGGTCTGCCTGCCTGCCTGCCCTGGAGGTCAGCCTTCCAGCCCTGGCAGCAGCACGGCCTACCTGCCTGCCAGCCTGCCCTCCCCAGCCACACAGCCCTGCCTGCCTGCCTGCCAGCCCTGGAGGTCTCCCTGCCAGCCCTGGAGGTCTGCCTGCCTGCCTGCCTGCCTGCCTGCCTGCCCTGGAGGTCTGCCATCCTGCCTTCCAGCCCTGGAGGTCAGCCTGCCAGCCCTGGAGGTCTGCCTGTTAGCCCTGGAGGTCAGCCTGTTAGCCCTGGAGGTCTGCCTGCCTGCCCTGGCAGCAGCACTGCCTGCCCTGGAGGTCTGCTATCCAGCCCTGGAGGACAGCCTGCCTGCCCTGGTAGCAGCACTGCCTGCCCTGGTAGCAGCACTGCCTGCCCTGGAGGTCTGCTATCCAGCCCTGGTAGCAGCACTGCCTGCCCTGGAGGTCTGCTATCCAGCCCTGGAGGACAGCCTGCCTGCCCTGGTAGCAGCACTGCCTGCCCTGGAGGTCTGCTATCCAGCCCTGGAGGACAGCCTGCCTGCCCTGGTAGCAGCACTGCCAGCCCTGGAGGTCTGCCTGTTAGCCCTGGAGGTCTGCTATCCAGCCCTGGAGGTCAGCTATCCAGCCCTGGAGGTCTGCTATCCAGCCCTGGAGGTCTGCCTGCCTGCCTGCCTGCCCTGGAGGTCAGCCTGCCAGCCCTGGAGGTCTGCCTGTTAGCCCTGGAGGTCTGCTATCCAGCCCTGGTAGCAGCACTGCCTGCCCTGGAGGTCTGCCTGCCTGCCCTGGAGGTCTGCCTTCCAGCCCTGGAGGTCTGCTATCCAGCCCTGGTAGCAGCACTGCCTGCCCTGGAGGTCTGCCTGCCTGCCTTCCAGCCCTGGAGGTCTGCTATCCAGCCCTGGTAGCAGCACTGCCTGCCCTGGAGGTCTGCCTGCCTGCCCTGGAGGTCTGCCTTCCAGCCCTGGAGGACAGCCTGCCTGCCCTGGTAGCAGCACTGCCTGCCTTCCAGCCCTGGAGGTCTGCCTGTTAGCCCTGGAGGTCTGCTATCCAGCCCTGGTAGCAGCACTGCCTGCCCTGGAGGTCTGCCTGCCTGCCCTGGAGGTCTGCCTGTTAGCCCTGGAGGTCAGCCTGTTAGCCCTGGAGGTCTGCTATCCAGCCCTGGAGGTCAGCTATCCAGCCCTGGAGGTCTGCCTGCCTGCCCTGGAGGTCTGCCTGTTAGCCCTGGAGGTCTGCTATCCAGCCCTGGAGGTCTGCTATCCAGCCCTGGTAGCAGCACTGCCAGCCCTGGAGGTCTGCCTGTTAGCCCTGGAGGTCTGCTATCCAGCCCTGGTAGCAGCACTGCCAGCCCTGGAGGTCTGCCTGCCTGCCCTGGAGGTCTGCCTGTTAGCCCTGGAGGTCAGCCTGTTAGCCCTGGAGGTCTGCTATCCAGCCCTGGAGGTCAGCTATCCAGCCCTGGAGGTCTGCCTGCCTGCCTGCCTGCCCTGGAGGTCAGCCTGCCAGCCCTGGAGGTCTGCCTGTTCCCTGGAGGTCTGCTATCCAGCCCTGGAGGTCTGCTATCCAGCCCTGGTAGCAGCACTGCCAGCCCTGGAGGTCTGCCTGTTAGCCCTGGAGGTCTGCTATCCAGCCCTGGTAGCAGCACTGCCTGCCCTGGAGGTCTGCCTGCCTGCCTTCCAGCCCTGGAGGTCTGCTATCCAGCCCTGGTAGCAGCACTGCCTGCCCTGGAGGTCTGCCTGTTAGCCCTGGAGGTCTGCTATCCAGCCCTGGAGGTCTGCTATCCAGCCCTGGTAGCAGCACTGCCTGCCCTGGAGGTCTGCCTGTTAGCCCTGGAGGACAGCCTGCCTGCCCTGGTAGCAGCACTGCCTGCCTTCCAGCCCTGGAGGTCTGCCTGTTAGCCCTGGAGGTCTGCTATCCAGCCCTGGTAGCAGCACTGCCTGCCCTGGAGGTCTGCCTGCCTGCCTTCCAGCCCTGGAGGTCTGCTATCCATCCCTGGAGGTCTGCCTGCCTGCCATCCAGCCCTGGAGGACAGCCTGCCTGCCCTGGTAGCAGCACTGCCTGCCCTGGAGGTCTGCTATCCAGCCCTGGAGGACAGCCTGCCTGCCCTGGTAGCAGCACTGCCTGCCCTGGAGGTCTGCTATCCAGCCCTGGAGGACAGCCTGCCTGCCCTGGTAGCAGCACTGCCTGCCCTGGAGGTCAGCCTGTTAGCCCTGGAGGTCTGCCTGCCTGCCCTGGAGGTCAGCCTGTTAGCCCTGGAGGTCTGCCTGCCTGCCATCCAGCCCTGGCAGCAGCACTGCCTGCCCTGGTAGCAGCACTGCCTGCCCTGGAGGTCTGCTATCCAGCCCTGGTAGCAGCACTGCCTGCCCTGGAGGTCTGCTATCCAGCCCTGGAGGACAGCCTGCCTGCCCTGGTAGCAGCACTGCCTGCCCTGGAGGTCTGCTATCCAGCCCTGGAGGTCTGCTATCCAGCCCTGGTAGCAGCACTGCCTGCCCTGGAGGTCAGCCTGTTAGCCCTGGAGGTCTGCCTGCCTGCCCTGGTAGCAGCACGGCCTACCTGCCTGCCTGCCCTCGAGGTCTGCCTGCCTGCCTGCCCTGGAGGTCAGCCTTCCAGCCCTGGCAGCAGCACGGCCTACCTGCCTGCCAGCCTGCCCTCCCCAGCCACACAGCCCTGCCTGCCTGCCTGCCAGCCCTGGAGGTCTCCCTGCCAGCCCTGGAGGTCTGCCTGCCTGCCTGCCTGCCTGCCTGCCTGCCCTGGAGGTCTGCCATCCTGCCTTCCAGCCCTGGAGGTCAGCCTGCCAGCCCTGGAGGTCTGCCTGTTAGCCCTGGAGGTCAGCCTGTTAGCCCTGGAGGTCTGCCTGCCTGCCCTGGCAGCAGCACTGCCTGCCCTGGAGGTCTGCTATCCAGCCCTGGAGGACAGCCTGCCTGCCCTGGTAGCAGCACTGCCTGCCCTGGTAGCAGCACTGCCTGCCCTGGAGGTCTGCTATCCAGCCCTGGTAGCAGCACTGCCTGCCCTGGAGGTCTGCTATCCAGCCCTGGAGGACAGCCTGCCTGCCCTGGTAGCAGCACTGCCTGCCCTGGAGGTCTGCTATCCAGCCCTGGAGGACAGCCTGCCTGCCCTGGTAGCAGCACTGCCAGCCCTGGAGGTCTGCCTGTTAGCCCTGGAGGTCTGCTATCCAGCCCTGGAGGTCAGCTATCCAGCCCTGGAGGTCTGCTATCCAGCCCTGGAGGTCTGCCTGCCTGCCTGCCTGCCCTGGAGGTCAGCCTGCCAGCCCTGGAGGTCTGCCTGTTAGCCCTGGAGGTCTGCTATCCAGCCCTGGTAGCAGCACTGCCTGCCCTGGAGGTCTGCCTGCCTGCCCTGGAGGTCTGCCTTCCAGCCCTGGAGGTCTGCTATCCAGCCCTGGTAGCAGCACTGCCTGCCCTGGAGGTCTGCCTGCCTGCCTTCCAGCCCTGGAGGTCTGCTATCCAGCCCTGGTAGCAGCACTGCCTGCCCTGGAGGTCTGCCTGCCTGCCCTGGAGGTCTGCCTTCCAGCCCTGGAGGACAGCCTGCCTGCCCTGGTAGCAGCACTGCCTGCCTTCCAGCCCTGGAGGTCTGCCTGTTAGCCCTGGAGGTCTGCTATCCAGCCCTGGTAGCAGCACTGCCTGCCCTGGAGGTCTGCCTGCCTGCCCTGGAGGTCTGCCTGTTAGCCCTGGAGGTCAGCCTGTTAGCCCTGGAGGTCTGCTATCCAGCCCTGGAGGTCAGCTATCCAGCCCTGGAGGTCTGCCTGCCTGCCCTGGAGGTCTGCCTGTTAGCCCTGGAGGTCTGCTATCCAGCCCTGGAGGTCTGCTATCCAGCCCTGGTAGCAGCACTGCCAGCCCTGGAGGTCTGCCTGTTAGCCCTGGAGGTCTGCTATCCAGCCCTGGTAGCAGCACTGCCTGCCCTGGAGGTCTGCCTGCCTGCCCTGGAGGTCTGCCTGTTAGCCCTGGAGGTCAGCCTGTTAGCCCTGGAGGTCTGCTATCCAGCCCTGGAGGTCAGCTATCCAGCCCTGGAGGTCTGCCTGCCTGCCTGCCTGCCCTGGAGGTCAGCCTGCCAGCCCTGGAGGTCTGCCTGTTAGCCCTGGAGGTCTGCTATCCAGCCCTGGAGGTCTGCTATCCAGCCCTGGTAGCAGCACTGCCAGCCCTGGAGGTCTGCCTGTTAGCCCTGGAGGTCTGCTATCCAGCCCTGGTAGCAGCACTGCCTGCCCTGGAGGTCTGCCTGCCTGCCTTCCAGCCCTGGAGGTCTGCTATCCAGCCCTGGTAGCAGCACTGCCTGCCCTGGAGGTCTGCCTGTTAGCCCTGGAGGTCTGCTATCCAGCCCTGGAGGTCTGCTATCCAGCCCTGGTAGCAGCACTGCCTGCCCTGGAGGTCTGCCTGTTAGCCCTGGAGGACAGCCTGCCTGCCCTGGTAGCAGCACTGCCTGCCTTCCAGCCCTGGAGGTCTGCCTGTTAGCCCTGGAGGTCTGCTATCCAGCCCTGGTAGCAGCACTGCCTGCCCTGGAGGTCTGCCTGCCTGCCTTCCAGCCCTGGAGGTCTGCTATCCAGCCCTGGTAGCAGCACTGCCTGCCCTGGAGGTCTGCCTGCCTGCCCTGGAGGTCTGCCTTCCAGCCCTGGAGGACAGCCTGCCTGCCCTGGTAGCAGCACTGCCTGCCTTCCAGCCCTGGAGGTCTGCCTGTTAGCCCTGGAGGTCTGCTATCCAGCCCTGGTAGCAGCACTGCCTGCCCTGGAGGTCAGCCTGTTAGCCCTGGAGGTCTGCCTGCCTGCCCTGGTAGCAGCACTGCCTGCCTTCCAGCCCTGGAGGTCTGCCTGTTAGCCCTGGAGGTCTGCTATCCAGCCCTGGTAGCAGCACTGCCTGCCCTGGAGGTCTGCCTGCCTGCCTTCCAGCCCTGGAGGTCTGCTATCCATCCCTGGAGGTCTGCCTGCCTGCCATCCAGCCCTGGAGGTCTGCTATCCAGCCCTGGTAGCAGCACTGCCTGCCCTGGAGGTCTGCTATCCAGCCCTGGAGGACAGCCTGCCTGCCCTGGTAGCAGCACTGCCTGCCCTGGAGGTCTGCTATCCAGCCCTGGAGGACAGCCTGCCTGCCCTGGTAGCAGCACTGCCTGCCCTGGAGGTCTGCTATCCAGCCCTGGAGGACAGCCTGCCTGCCCTGGTAGCAGCACTGCCTGCCCTGGAGGTCTGCTATCCAGCCCTGGAGGACAGCCTGCCTGCCCTGGAGGTCAGCCTGTTAGCCCTGGAGGTCTGCCTGCCTGCCATCCAGCCCTGGCAGCAGCACTGCCTGCCCTGGTAGCAGCACTGCCTGCCCTGGAGGTCTGCTATCCAGCCCTGGTAGCAGCACTGCCTGCCCTGGAGGTCTGCCTGCCTGCCTGCCAGCCCTGGAGGTCTGCCTGTTAGCCCTGGAGGTCTGCTATCCAGCCCTGGAGGTCTGCTATCCAGCCCTGGTAGCAGCACTGCCTGCCCTGGAGGTCAGCCTGTTAGCCCTGGAGGTCTGCCTGCCTGCCCTGGTAGCAGCACGGCCTACCTGCCTGCCTGCCCTCGAGGTCTGCCTGCCTGCCTGCCCTGGAGGTCAGCCTTCCAGCCCTGGCAGCAGCACGGCCTACCTGCCTGCCAGCCTGCCCTCCCCAGCCACACAGCCCTGCCTGCCTGCCTGCCAGCCCTGGAGGTCTCCCTGCCAGCCCTGGAGGTCTGCCTGCCTGCCTGCCTGCCTGCCTGCCTGCCCTGGAGGTCTGCCATCCTGCCTTCCAGCCCTGGAGGTCAGCCTGCCAGCCCTGGAGGTCTGCCTGTTAGCCCTGGAGGTCAGCCTGTTAGCCCTGGAGGTCTGCCTGCCTGCCCTGGCAGCAGCACTGCCTGCCCTGGAGGTCTGCTATCCAGCCCTGGAGGACAGCCTGCCTGCCCTGGTAGCAGCACTGCCTGCCCTGGTAGCAGCACTGCCTGCCCTGGAGGTCTGCTATCCAGCCCTGGTAGCAGCACTGCCTGCCCTGGAGGTCTGCTATCCAGCCCTGGAGGACAGCCTGCCTGCCCTGGTAGCAGCACTGCCTGCCCTGGAGGTCTGCTATCCAGCCCTGGAGGACAGCCTGCCTGCCCTGGTAGCAGCACTGCCAGCCCTGGAGGTCTGCCTGTTAGCCCTGGAGGTCTGCTATCCAGCCCTGGAGGTCAGCTATCCAGCCCTGGAGGTCTGCTATCCAGCCCTGGAGGTCTGCCTGCCTGCCTGCCTGCCCTGGAGGTCAGCCTGCCAGCCCTGGAGGTCTGCCTGTTAGCCCTGGAGGTCTGCTATCCAGCCCTGGTAGCAGCACTGCCTGCCCTGGAGGTCTGCCTGCCTGCCCTGGAGGTCTGCCTTCCAGCCCTGGAGGTCTGCTATCCAGCCCTGGTAGCAGCACTGCCTGCCCTGGAGGTCTGCCTGCCTGCCTTCCAGCCCTGGAGGTCTGCTATCCAGCCCTGGTAGCAGCACTGCCTGCCCTGGAGGTCTGCCTGCCTGCCCTGGAGGTCTGCCTTCCAGCCCTGGAGGACAGCCTGCCTGCCCTGGTAGCAGCACTGCCTGCCTTCCAGCCCTGGAGGTCTGCCTGTTAGCCCTGGAGGTCTGCTATCCAGCCCTGGTAGCAGCACTGCCTGCCCTGGAGGTCTGCCTGCCTGCCCTGGAGGTCTGCCTGTTAGCCCTGGAGGTCAGCCTGTTAGCCCTGGAGGTCTGCTATCCAGCCCTGGAGGTCAGCTATCCAGCCCTGGAGGTCTGCCTGCCTGCCCTGGAGGTCTGCCTGTTAGCCCTGGAGGTCTGCTATCCAGCCCTGGAGGTCTGCTATCCAGCCCTGGTAGCAGCACTGCCAGCCCTGGAGGTCTGCCTGTTAGCCCTGGAGGTCTGCTATCCAGCCCTGGTAGCAGCACTGCCTGCCCTGGAGGTCTGCCTGCCTGCCCTGGAGGTCTGCCTGTTAGCCCTGGAGGTCAGCCTGTTAGCCCTGGAGGTCTGCTATCCAGCCCTGGAGGTCAGCTATCCAGCCCTGGAGGTCTGCCTGCCTGCCTGCCTGCCCTGGAGGTCAGCCTGCCAGCCCTGGAGGTCTGCCTGTTAGCCCTGGAGGTCTGCTATCCAGCCCTGGAGGTCTGCTATCCAGCCCTGGTAGCAGCACTGCCAGCCCTGGAGGTCTGCCTGTTAGCCCTGGAGGTCTGCTATCCAGCCCTGGTAGCAGCACTGCCTGCCCTGGAGGTCTGCCTGCCTGCCTTCCAGCCCTGGAGGTCTGCTATCCAGCCCTGGTAGCAGCACTGCCTGCCCTGGAGGTCTGCCTGTTAGCCCTGGAGGTCTGCTATCCAGCCCTGGAGGTCTGCTATCCAGCCCTGGTAGCAGCACTGCCTGCCCTGGAGGTCTGCCTGTTAGCCCTGGAGGACAGCCTGCCTGCCCTGGTAGCAGCACTGCCTGCCTTCCAGCCCTGGAGGTCTGCCTGTTAGCCCTGGAGGTCTGCTATCCAGCCCTGGTAGCAGCACTGCCTGCCCTGGAGGTCTGCCTGCCTGCCTTCCAGCCCTGGAGGTCTGCTATCCATCCCTGGAGGTCTGCCTGCCTGCCATCCAGCCCTGGAGGACAGCCTGCCTGCCCTGGTAGCAGCACTGCCTGCCCTGGAGGTCTGCTATCCAGCCCTGGAGGACAGCCTGCCTGCCCTGGTAGCAGCACTGCCTGCCCTGGAGGTCTGCTATCCAGCCCTGGAGGACAGCCTGCCTGCCCTGGTAGCAGCACTGCCTGCCCTGGAGGTCAGCCTGTTAGCCCTGGAGGTCTGCCTGCCTGCCCTGGAGGTCAGCCTGTTAGCCCTGGAGGTCTGCCTGCCTGCCATCCAGCCCTGGCAGCAGCACTGCCTGCCCTGGTAGCAGCACTGCCTGCCCTGGAGGTCTGCTATCCAGCCCTGGTAGCAGCACTGCCTGCCCTGGAGGTCTGCTATCCAGCCCTGGAGGACAGCCTGCCTGCCCTGGTAGCAGCACTGCCTGCCCTGGAGGTCTGCTATCCAGCCCTGGAGGTCTGCTATCCAGCCCTGGTAGCAGCACTGCCTGCCCTGGAGGTCAGCCTGTTAGCCCTGGAGGTCTGCCTGCCTGCCCTGGTAGCAGCACGGCCTACCTGCCTGCCTGCCCTCGAGGTCTGCCTGCCTGCCTGCCCTGGAGGTCAGCCTTCCAGCCCTGGCAGCAGCACGGCCTACCTGCCTGCCAGCCTGCCCTCCCCAGCCACACAGCCCTGCCTGCCTGCCTGCCAGCCCTGGAGGTCTCCCTGCCAGCCCTGGAGGTCTGCCTGCCTGCCTGCCTGCCTGCCTGCCTGCCCTGGAGGTCTGCCATCCTGCCTTCCAGCCCTGGAGGTCAGCCTGCCAGCCCTGGAGGTCAGCCTGTTAGCCCTGGAGGTCTGCCTGCCTGCCTGCCTGCCTGCCCTGGAGGTCAGCCTGCCAGCCCTGGAGGTCTGCCTGCCTGCCTGCCTGCCCTGGAGGTCAGCCTGCCAGCCCTGGCAGCAGCACGGCCTACCTGCCTGCCTGCCCTGGAGGTCTGCCTGCCTGCCTGCCCTGGAGGTCAGCCTTCCAGCCCTGGCAGCAGCACGGCCTACCTGCCTGCCAGCCTGCCCTCCCCAGCCACACAGCCCTGCCTGCCTGCCTGCCAGCCCTGGAGGTCTCCCTGCCAGCCCTGGAGGTCTGCCTGCCTGCCTGCCTGCCTGCCTGCCTGCCCTGGAGGTCTGCCATCCTGCCTTCCAGCCCTGGAGGTCAGCCTGCCAGCCCTGGAGGTCAGCCTGTTAGCCCTGGAGGTCTGCCTGCCTGCCTGCCTGCCTGCCCTGGAGGTCTGCCTGCCTGCCTGCCCCGGAGGTCAGCCCCAGGCAGCCGGGTGGCCTGCCTGCTGCTGCTAGGCCGCTGCCCCGAGCCGCCGACCCCATCGACAGGAACACGAGAGAGTTTACAAGCGAGAGGAGGCCACATATTCGACACCTTTCGTGCTCGTTTTAGTCTCCAGTCTGTTTTGACGTGTGTTATTCTGAATCTGCTGCTTTAACTCAAGGGATTCTGTCGCGATTGATGCCTTGTCCTTCGCTGTATGTTTGCACTGGTGTTGTAAGTCGCCCTCTGTAAGATCATCATTTATTATCTGCCAAGAAATAAAGATCATCATAATGTTCCCCAACTTTCAGCTTCTGGGGAGTTTGTTCCAGAGTGTGACGACTCTCTCTCTATCACCATCTCTCTCTCTATCTCCATCTCTCTATCACCATCTCTCTCTCTATCACCATCTCTCTCTCTATCTCTATCTCTCTATCACCATCTCTCTCTCCATCTCCATCTCTCTCTCTATCTCCATCTCTCTCTATCTCCATCTCTATCTCCATCTCTCTATCTCCACCTCTCTCTCCCTCTCCACCTCTCTCTCTCTCTATCTCTCCCTCTCTCTCACTGTGTGTGTGTGTGTGTGTGTGTGTGTGTGTGTGTGTGTGTGTGTGTGTGTGTGTGTGTGTGTGTACAGCAGTGTCCCTAGACGAGAGAGAGATCCCTAGACGGGGAAATTACTTTCAAACTGCAGTACCGAAATGTGTCCGTTAGATGGCAGCATGCACCAAGGAATGAAGGAAAGTGCAAAACAAAATGAAAAGGCACATCGCCTGGGCGAAAAATAATCGTAACAAATCAACGGGGGCATTTCTCCGAAAACTAACACCGGGGCAGTGCTCAGGGGGGTCCCACCTCGTGGCCACCCGGTTTGGGGGGCGATCGGGGCCGGTTCCGAAAATCGCTAAATCTCCCATAGCCAGCCCACGCTCCATCCGATAGAGCAATGCCGGGCGGCCGGCCGGCAACTACGGATCATAACAAATCAACGGGGGCATTTCTCCGAAAACTAACACCGGGGCAGTGCTCAGGGGGGTCCCACCTCGTGGCCACCCGGTTTGGGGGGCGATCGGGGCCGGTTCCGAAAATCGCTAAATCTCCCATAGCCAGCCCACGCTCCATCCGATAGAGCAATGCCGGGCGGCCGGCCGGCAACTACGGATCATAACAAATCAACGGGGGCATTTCTCCGAAAACTAACACCGGGGCAGTGCTCAGGGGGGTCCCACCTCGTGGCCACCCGGTTTGGGGGGCGATCGGGGCCGGTTCCGAAAATCGCTAAATCTCCCATAGCCAGCCCACGCTCCATCCGATAGAGCAATGCCGGGCGGCCGGCCGGCAACTACGGATCATAACAAATCAACGGGGGCATTTCTCCGAAAACTAACACCGGGGCAGTGCTCAGGGGGGTCCCACCTCGTGGCCACCCGGTTTGGGGGGCGATCGGGGCCGGTTCCGAAAATCGCTAAATCTCCCATAGCCAGCCCACGCTCCATCCGATAGAGCAATGCCGGGCGGCCGGCCGGCAACTACGGATCATAAGAAATCAACGGGGGCATTTCTCCGAAAACTAACACCGGGGCAGTGCTCAGGGGGGTCCCACCTCGTGGCCACCCGGTTTGGGGGGCCATCGGGGCCGGCTGAAGAATCGCCCATACTCTGCCATAGGCAGCCCACGGTCCATCCGATCAGAGCAATGCCGGGCGGCCGGCAACCTATGGATCATAACACATCAACGGAGGCATGATAAGAGCATCTTTTATTATCTGCCAAGAAATATAGACCATCACAATGTTCCCCAACTTTCAGCTTCTACCACATCGCTGGGGAGTTTATTCCACTGTGTGACTACTCTCTCTCTATCTCTCTCTCTCTCTCTCTCTCTCTCTCTCTCTCTCTCTGTGTGTGTGTGTGTGTGTGTGTGTGTGTGTGTGTGTGTGTGTGTGTGTGTGTGTGTGTGTGTGTACAGCAGTGTCTCCGGTTTTCCTTTTGGAATGCCTTGAAGCCGGGGGGGCTTTGCACTCATGAGAACATAGGGTGTCCTTGCCCTCCTTTCGCAGCCCAGGGCATTGAGAGATCCCTAGACGGGGAAATTACTTTCAAACTGCAGTACCGAAATGTGTCCGTTAGATGGTAGCATGCACCAAGGAATGAAGGAAAGTGCAAAACAAAATGAAAAGGCACATCGCCTGGGCGAAAAATAATCGTAACAAATCAACGGGGGCATTTCTCCGAAAACTAACACCGGGGCAGTGCTCAGGGGGGTCCCACCTCGTGGCCACCCGGTTTGGGGGGCGATCGGGGCCGGTTCCGAAAATCGCTAAATCTCCCATAGCCAGCCCACGCTCCATCCGATAGAGCAATGCCGGGCGGCCGGCCGGCAACTACGGATCATAACAAATCAACGGGGGCATTTCTCCGAAAACTAACACCGGGGCAGTGCTCAGGGGGGTCCCACCTCGTGGCCACCCGGTTTGGGGGGCGATCGGGGCCGGTTCCGAAAATCGCTAAATCTCCCATAGCCAGCACACGCTCCATCCGATAGAGCAATGCCGGGCGGCCGGCCGGCAACTACGGATCATAACAAATCAACGGGGGCATTTCTCCGAAAACTAACACCGGGGCAGTGCTCAGGGGGGTCCCACCTCGTGGCCACCCGGTTTGGGGGGCGATCGGGGCCGGTTCCGAAAATCGCTAAATCTCCCATAGCCAGCCCACGCTCCATCCGATAGAGCAATGCCGGGCGGCCGGCCGGCAACTACGGATCATAACAAATCAACGGGGGCATTTCTCGGAAAACTAACACCGGGGCAGTGCTCAGGGGGGTCCCACCTCGTGGCCACCCGGTTTGGGGGGCCATCGGGGCCGGTTCCGAAAATCGCTAAATCTCCCATAGCCAGCCCACGCTCCATCCGATAGAGCAATGCCGGGCGGCCGGCCGGCAACTACGGATCATAACAAATCAACGGGGGCATTTCTCCAGAAACTAACACCGGGGCAGTGCTCAGGAGGCTCCCAGCTATCAGCCACCCTATCCCGGGACCGATGGGAGCACTTTAAAATTTTCGAGTCAGGGGACCAGACGGCCGAGTGAAAAACTTTGAAAAATATTCTATCTCCTCACTCCCATTGACTTTGCATTAGGGCGACCAGGCGGCCGGCGGAAAAAAAATCATAACAAATCAACGGGGGCATTTCTCCAGAAACTAACACCGGGGCTGTGCTCAGGGGGCTCCCAGCTATCAGCCACCCTACCCTGGGACCGATGGGAGCACTTTAAAATTTTCGAGTCAGGGGACCAGACGGCCGAGTGAAAAACTTTGAAAAATATTCTATCTCCTCACTCCCATTGACTTTGCATTAGGGCGACCAGGCGGCCGGCGGAAAAAAAATCATAACAAATCAACGGGGGCATTTCTCCAGAAACTAACACCGGGGCAGTGCTCAGGAGGCTCCCAGCTATCAGCCACCCTATCCCGGGACCGATGGGAGCACTTTAAAATTTTCGAGTCAGGGGACCAGACGGCCGAGTGAAAAACTTTGAAAAATATTCTATCTCCTCACTCCCATTGACTTTGCATTAGGGCGACCAGGCGGCCGGCGGAAAAAAAATCATAACAAATCAACGGGGGCATTTCTCCAGAAACTAACACCGGGGCTGTGCTCAGGGGGCTCCCAGCTATCAGCCACCCTACCCTGGGACCGATGGGAGCACTTTAAAATTTTCGAGTCAGGGGACCAGACGGCCGAGTGAAAAACTTTGAAAAATATTCTATCTCCTCACTCCCATTGACTTTGCATTAGGGCGACCAGGCGGCCGGCGGAAAAAAAATCATAACAAATCAACGGGGGCATTTCTCCAGAAACTAACACCGGGGCAGTGCTCAGGGGGCTCCCAGCTATCAGCCACCCTACCCTGGGACCGATGGGAGCACTTTAAAATTTTCGAGTCAGGGGACCAGACGGCCGAGTGAAAAACTTTGAAAAATATTCTATCTCCTCACTCCCATTGACTTTGCATTAGGGCGACCAGGCGGCCGGCGGAAAAAAAATCATAACAAATCAACGGGGGCATTTCTCCAGAAACTAACACCGGGGCAGTGCTCAGGGGGCTCCCAGCTATCAGCCACCCTACCCTGGGACCGATGGGAGCACTTTAAAATTTTCGAGTCAGGGGACCAGACGGCCGAGTGAAAAACTTTGAAAAATATTCTATCTCCTCACTCCCATTGACTTTACATTAGGGCGACCAGGCGGCCGGCGGAAAAAAAATCATAACAAATCAACGGGGGCATTTCTCCAGAAACTAACACCGGGGCTGTGCTCAGGGGGCTCCCAGCTATCAGCCCCCCGGGTCTGGGGGCATTGTTTTTCTTTTTAATCATTTTGAGCATTTCCCCCAGTTTAGAGATGTGTGCCCCTAGACAACCCATTGAGAATAACTATGAAATGTTCTGAAGTTTTGATTTTCAAATGTCGGTGAAAATTGAAAAACGTCATATATTCTTCAAAGGAAGCATGGGGCGATGGTAGGGAGAGTCCCCGCAGCGTGCCTCGGCAGCGATGGGAGCGTTTTCGATGTCCCCGTCCCCCCCCATAGGGATAGAAGGGGAGTTAGGTGACCAGGCGTCCCGGGTCCCAAAAATCGAAAAATTAATATAGAATGCTTTTTAATCCATAAATAAAGTAGGGGGCAGTCCTGGTGAGAGTCCCAGCCACAGCCCCAGTGTGTTTTGGAGTCGTTTGTGGCCGGGTGAAA